>NC_057792.1:6123550-6243346 GCF_014905175.1 Aphidius gifuensis | reverse complement strand
GTTGAATTTTGTCGTTATGGAAATTTACATAATTATTTATTAAATAATAGAAATAAATTCATTAATCAAATTGATGTTAATAGTGGTAAAATTAATCATTTAATTGGACAAAATAATAATGAGGCTGTAAAAAATTAGTAAGTTTATTTTATTATTTATATATAATGCTAACTTGGTAGAAATATTTCTCTGACGAAAATCAACCATTTCTTAGAAATTTCTCCGTCTTTTTCGATTTTTTTTTTCACTGTTTTTTATATTTTATATATTTTTATCATTTTTTTTGGGGATAGAAACCCTAAAAAAGCATAAAAAAGTCGAAAAAGCACGGAGAAATTTTTAAAGATTTTCTGGGAAAAAAAAAGGTCAGAGAAATATTTCCATCAAGGTAGCTGATTTTATGAACAATGAATTTATTATTTATGTAAAAATAAATTATTACAGTGGTCATAAAATGAAATACATTGATTTAATATTTCATCAAAGTGATTCAAGGCTAAATAGTGATGAAAATACTGATGAAATTGATGATCTTCAACGTTCAAATAAAAGTACAGAAGATACTTCACTGATGAACCTCGAAATTTCATCATCGAATAATGATAATGAACGATTAAATTATAGTGGTGATTATAAGGATGAAAATCTTCAACCAATATGTACCAATGATTTAATATTATGGGGATTTCAAGTTGCAAGAGGAATGGAATATCTAAGCCAAAGAAAGGTAATGAATTTTCTTGGCAAAAAAAAAGTCGGAGAAATATTTCCACCAGTGATTGTATAATGTTATTTGTTTCAGGTACTTCACGGTGATTTAGCAGCTCGTAATATATTATTAACAGATAATAATATTGTTAAAATATGTGATTTTGGTCTTGCAAAAAATGTATACAATGGTATTTATGAAAAAAAAAGTAATTCACCATTACCAATTAAATGGATGGCAATTGAATCAATACGTGATCAAATATTTTCAACTCAATCTGATGTTTGGTCATTTGGTATTGTATTATGGGAATTTTTTACACTTGCTGGTACACCATATCCAGGAATGGATGCACAAACACAATTTAATAAATTAAGCCAAGGATATAGAATGGAAAAACCATATTATTCAACAAATGAAATTTATAAAATAATGTTATCATGTTGGAATGATTTACCAAAATATCGTCCAAATTTTACACAACTTGTTAGAGAATTACAAAACTTGTTAGATGAAAAAACTGTTATACATTATGTTAATTTAAATATACCATATTTAAATTCAAATTCAATATTACTTGAGGATGGTAAAAAAGATTATTTATCATTGATGACTGCTCCTGATCATGATGCTGTATCATCAACAACATTACCATTAAAATTATATTCACAAATAAATCATAAAGATATATTTAAATTTCAAAATGATACTGATAATAATGACAATAATAATTTAGACAATTCACATGATCGATTATCAATAATAAAAGATCTAGATGATCACTATTTAAGACCAATTAATTTACATGAACAACGTGAAAAATTTAAAAACAAAAATAGAACAAAAAATGAAAACAAGGATGATGATAGATCAGGTGGTAATAAAAATTTAACAGATAATTTTAGTGAAAATAATGGGGAAATTATCAATAATAATTATGATAATATGTCTTATCACGTTTTAGGAATTATTGACAAATCAAAAATTGATAAATTAAATTGTATTAGTAATCCTAATTATATGATGATGATGAATAATGATGATTCTATTAAAAGAACTCAATTATAATTAACTAATTTGATCTCATTTTTATTCTGTTGTATAAATATTTAAGCAATATATCCGCTATAATTATCAACTCTGTCCAAAAAAAAAAACAAATGTTTATAAGATACACAAACAAGAATACAATTTAAAAACAATAATTACTTCAAGATTGATATTTTTTAACATAAAGATTACAACCATCTTTAAAACCAAGAAATATATTTCCAGGATGAATTTCAGTTTTATAAGCTGGATTAATCGAAACTTCATAATTTTTTAAAATTTGTATAAAACCAACAGCTGTTTGTAACATACCCACTCGCATTCCTATTAATAAAAAACAAAAAAAATTAATTAAACAAATAGATACCGATAATTTTATATAAATAAATAAATATATTCTTAATTTACCAATACAAGTACGTGGACCCTCGCCAAACTAAAGCAAAAAAAACGAATTGAATAATCAAAAATAATTTATAAAAAAAAAATAAAATTAATTAACAAACCGGCATAAATGTGCAGGGTTGAATTTCATGTTTTCGTTCATCGCTGAATCTGTCTGGATCAAAAATATCAGGATTTGGAAAATATTTTGGATCCATTTGAATACCAGGTAGAGCTACATACACCGCTGTGCCTTTTTCAATGACCACGTCTGTATCTGGTATCTGTTGAAATTAATTTTACAATTAAAATATAAAATACTAAATTGGATGCACATTTTATTGAACTAAGAAATACCAATAATCGTAATTTAAATTATTATAATACTGATAAATTGTCTGACATATTTCAATGAAACAAATGAAAATCATTGTGATGATAATTAATTATCGAAATCAATTATGATAACATGTCTTATGACGCTTTAAAAATTATTGATAAATAAAAAATAAACAAGAAAATATTTACTGATAAAAATTATTTATCATACCGTGTAATTTTTTTCAGCAACACGATCTAAAAGTGGAGCTGGCGGATACATTCTCAATGTCTCATTAATAACTTGCATCAAATATTTCATATCTTGAACAGCTTCATATGTAAATCCTTTATTATTAATTTTTTCACGAATTTCATTTCTAACACGATCTTGAAGTTCTGGTTGTTTTGCCAACTCATATAATCCAAATGCAATTGTCGTTGAACTTGTTTCTTGACCTAAATTATTATTCAAATGAAAAAAAAAAACAAATTAAAAATAATTTTAATAGTAAATTTATATTATTACATACCAGCTAATAAAAATACAACTGACTGTGCAACAAGCTCATCTCTAGTAAAAGCTTAAAAAAATAAAAATACCATAATTTATTAAATAATAAATAATAAAAATAAAAATACACTTTAACTTACTAAATGTTGAATCTTTTTTATCATTTTTTAATTTTAATAATGTATCCATAACATCGCCTCTTTCGATATTTGATTTTTCTCTCATATCCATTGAACGCCAAAAAATATCACGAAAATAATCAGTATGATGATCCAGCAATGTTCCAGGTACAAGTAAATTATTTAATTTTGGAAAAAAAAATATACAAAATAAACGAATTATTTGTTTGAGTGTCATTGTTGTTGGATAAATACCTATAATTAATTAATAAAAATTAAAAATTAAATAAATAAATTATATCTTTAAAATTAAATCTTACTTCGTCTCCAAAATTCAGCTGTTGAATCATCAAATGAATTTGTTCTAACACCAAATGCCAATGATGATATAACATCAGTTGTATATTTTTGTGATGCAAGTTTTAAATCAATTGTTATTTTATCATTATTTAAATTATTATTAAATTTATCATATAAAAAATTATTTAATGTTTCAGATGATTCAACCATAAGATCAAATAATTGTTTAATTTTACCACTACTAAATGCTGGTGATAATTTTGTTCTTAAATGTTTCCATTCTGGATTATCAATTGAAAATATATTTCTTGTACCAATTGGATCATCTGGATTTTTAACAGCAAATTTATGATTTGGAAATACATCAAAATCTTTGACAAATATTTTTTTCATTAATAATGGATCACGTATTAATAATGATGGTTGATGAAATATATATATTCCAATAAATGGTAATTTTTCATCAGCTTGAAGATGTAAACGACCAATTAACCATCCTGGTGATATACGTTGATAAATATTATCTTTAAAATTACCAAATAATATATTTGTTGGTAGTGTTTTTACACCAAGTCTTTGCCAATATGTTAGTTTCCATTTTGCCCATATTAAAAATATACTTATTATTGATAAAAACAACAATGACAATTCAATGATCATTCTTCTACGATGTTCTTTTGTCAACTGATAAAATATTTTGCATTTTGATAGCTTGGTTTATCAGTATCAGAGATTATCAATTGCAAATTTGCAACGTCACATTCATCTTGTCATAAGGGATCTGACCTATTCACCATGGCATCTGGTGGCGCACCGTGAACTATTTCCAGACCATTGAAACTACATGAAAAAATTTTTTATGGTATAGTTTGTTGACGATAGCATACTATAGTAAAGCGGTCTGGAATGCGCCATATTGCCTCACAGATAAGCTTTTACACAATAAATGTGTGCGTGAGCGACCAAACCCCGCCCATAGGTCAGATCCCTATAATTTTGCACTTTATCATTGCAATAGTTTTTTTTTTTTTGTTGCTTTTTATTAATTCTAAAAATTTGTCTTGTCATGATTCAAAGACACTTTGCGAATAACATAATAACTAAAATTTTTTTCATGCATCAGTGATATAATCACTTGTAATTTTATCAGAAAAATCTGTAATCTTTTAAAATATATTTTTGCTTGAAGCACATAAACAAGGAAACATATTCAGTTTATTTTTTTATATAGCTATATAACACTTGAAAAAAAAAATGCAATTACGCTTTTTTATAATTACAGTAATTATTTTATATAAAAAAAAACATTTACACAACAACTGGTCATGTTTGTTTTGAAAAAAAAATAAATAAATAGCATAAACAAATTAATTATTCTTAAATTTTTATAATTTATTCATTTTATTTCTTATTATTTATGCAATATTTTAACTATGTTACACAAATATAATACATACATATTAATTAACCATTTACATTATGAAACATGTGTTCTAAAACATTAATTGTTTAACAAAAAAAATAATAATAATAATCACCGCATCACAAAGAAATTATTTAAAAAAATTTAAAAAAAAAAAAAAACACCATATACACATTTACAAGTAGATTTCATTGAATTTTATTCTCTTTTAAACAATAATTAATTGTTAATTTAAATTGTTTATATTAAACTCATTCATTTTACCAAAATAAAGTAAAATTTGAATTATAAATCCGGGCATTCAAACATATATATATTTTTTTTATTACAGTCTCGAAATCAAGCTCATCCAATAAAGTTTTTTTCTTTACTATTAAAATGATGATTTTTTTTCTGATAAAGTAACTATCATTTATACAAGATTTAAAAAAAAAAAAAAAAAAAAGAAACGGAATGTTTATTTTAAACTGAAAAAGAAAAAAAACAAGCGTAAAAACTCCAAACGATAACTTTGAAAAAAAACAATTGGATGAAATTTACTTTTGTAAATCTCCTTGTTGTTGTTGTTGTTGTTGTTGTTGCACTTGTTGTACTTGTTGTTGTACTTGTTGTTGCACCTGTTGCTGTGCCTGTTGTAAAGACTGATGTATTCGAATTTGTTGTCCATGTCCAGGACTACCTCTTGGAGTTGTTACAATTGGTTTACCAGTAACATGTCTTAATTGTGCATTTGATCCAACAACTTGCATTGTTTGTTTTAAAGAAGTATTACTACCAACACTAACTGGTATAACACGTGCTTGCATTGGTGATTTTGATAATACAACTTGTCCACTTTGTGTTACTGTTTGTCCAGTTGATACATGAGCAAATTGTTGTTGTACATTTGATGGAAATTTAACCATTTGTACAGAAACATTTGTATTTAATTGTTGCTGTTGCTGTTGTTGTTGTTGTTGTTGCTGTTGTTGTTGTGGATGTACTAGCAATTTTTGTACACCACTTTTACCAGGTAATTGTTGTGTTAATTGTGTCATTTTTTGTTGTCCACTTGTTTTATTACCACGTGCTAACGTTTGTGCTGGTACTGATAATGAACGTATTGATGATGGTGTACCTGTTCTTATATTTTGCATACTTGCTTTAACAAGTGTTGATAAATTATTGTTATTATTATTACTATTATTACTACCAGTTGTTGTTGATGGTGATGATGATGATGATGATGATGATGCACCAGCTTGTTGTAAACCAGCTTGTGCAAATATATGGGCTTGTGTTGCTGAATTAATTGTACTAACAATATTTTGTCCACTACTTGTTAATTGTAATTGTCCAATGGCTGCTTTTTGTTGTGCTTGTGTTAAGCCTTTTTTTTGTAATATTGCTGCAAATTCAGGAAATTGTGATCTTTGTTGTTTATCAATAATACCCTGATTAACAGCTGCTGTTGCTTGTTTCATAAGTGCAGCACGTGAATGTTGATTACCAACTGCAACAACTTTTTGTCCACTTTGTTGATTATGTAATAATATTTTTTGTTGATTCATTAAACTTTGACGTTGTTGCTGTTGTCGATTTAATTGAAATTGTAATTGTCCATGTGTTAATGATTTATTATTAACACCTGGTGCCACTGTTACATTAAGAACACCTTTTGGTGTAACAACTGATTGATTTTGTGATGCTACAATATTTGTTGGTGTTGTTGTTAAACGTTGTCCACCAGTTTGTTGTTGTTGTATATTACCAACTGGTACGATTGTTGCTGGTGAACGATTTGTTTCTTGTGTTGCAATTGATGATGCTTGACGTATTTTTGGTGTTGTTACAACTGTTGACTGTTGTTGATGATGCTGTTGTTGTTGTTGTTGTTGTTGTTGTTGTTGTTGTTGTTGTTGTTGTTGTTGTTGTGGTTGTTGTGGTTGTTGATGTTGTTGTTGTTGATGCTGTTGTTGAGGTGTTGATATTGCTACATTCATTGGAACTTGAGATTTTTGAGCTACCAATGTATTTATTTGTGGCAATTGATTTGTTGTTGGTGTTGTTGTTCCTGCAATTGCTGCTGTTACTGCTGGTGGTGGTGTTGACATTCGAGATGTTTGTGATTGTGCTGCAGCTACAACTGGTTGAGCCTGATGAGCTAATGATGCAGCAGCAGCAGCGGCAGCGGCCTGTGCTGCAGCTGCTGCTTGTACTGCTGCTGCTTGTACTGCTGCTGCTTGTTGTTGAGCAAGTCTTTGAACAGCCAATTGTTGTTGATCTGTCGTCTATAATAATTGAAAAAAAAAAAAATAAATAAAACATTAATATACATGATAATTAAAATATTTATTATTAAAATAAAAAAATTAATTAATTTACCGTATTTTTTAATTTTTCTTTGGCAATACGTTCAGCACGTTTTAATGCAACTTCAGTTGGTGTCAATGGTGTATCATATTTAATACCCCAATCAGCTAATACACTAGCATGTTTTGAATTTTTACCAGTTGAATTTGTTATAATTGATTTTGCTGCTGGTGTACGTTTATTTGATACTGTTTTAATCATATCAAAACGTGCACATAATAATGTTGTAAAATTTAAATTTTTATCTTGATTAAATAATTGTGATGTACGCATTGGTCTATTTGCTTTAGCTGTTTGTTGTTGTTGTTGTTGATTTTGTTGCTGTTGTTGTTGTTGTTGTTGTTCAAATTGATTTTTATAAATACCTTTTTGTTTTTTTTGTTTTTTAGGTAATGTATCATATAATAATTTACCCTCTTCACGTGGTACAATAACACTGTCATATCTTGATCTACATTGTTTTGGTGATCTATATATTCTACTTGTATTATTAACATAATCAGAAACAAGATCCCAATTTGGTGTATGACCTGGTGATATTATAACAAGACCAAGTGATAAATTTTGATAACCTTGTATTGTTTGTAATATTGCTATGTCTTCATGTATTAACCATTCTAATATAAAATCATAATCATTTATTTTAACAATTGATGTTGATGTTTTAACACCACCACTACTACTACTACCACCACTAGCACTAACACCACCAGCAGTACCAGCAGCAGGCAATGTTATTGATGGTCTTTGATTACTATTACTACCATTATTATTACTACCACGATGTTTTTGTGATTTTATATCTCTACGCATTTTTACTAATGCTGCTGATGGACGATCAAATAATGAACGTGGTGCATGTACTGAATCATCTTTATGACGTTTTTGTACTTTACGATTATCACGATCATTTGTTGATGCTGATATTGATGTTGTTGTTGTTGTGGTTGTTGTTTGATTTGTTGTTGTTTCAACACGTGGACGTTTTAATTCTTTTTTAATATATACTGGTGGTAAATCACATTCAGGTATTGGTGTACTATCATAAAGAAAATCCATTGAAAAATCAACATAAACATCATCATCTGATGTTGGAGGAGTTGGTGGACACCACATCTACAAAATTTAATAAATGCCATTTTAAATTTATAAAGAAATTATGAAATTTACATTTTTTATTTGATAGATATTTAAGTATATTATTCAAATCTTACCGGCATTGCTTCCATTGTATTATCCGACAGCCATATCTAAATAACCCAACAAAAAAAAATTGACAAAAAAATCAAAATAAATTTCATTTATATTTTTTTCCAATCCAAGATGTATCCATCAGACTTTCGATATTGACTGCAGCGAAATAACCAGAAGTTTTTTTTTTTTTTTTTTTCTAATTTTCTAATTTTCTTTCAAACTTACCATTGAGAATTTAATCAATATTAATTATCATATTTCAATTATAAATATAATTATTAAATAATAATAATAAAAAAAAAATATTTGGGAAAAAATGTAAGGGGCCTTGTAGTTCATTCAAAGGCTCAAATTTTCATTTTTTTTTTTTCGAAAAAAAAAAAAAGAAAAACCATTCTGGTGGTGTTTCGCTACATTCGAATAATCGAGGGAAAAATTCCTCGCTTTCAATTGATATATAATTTGATACTAATTATTTTTTAATTTATTTTTAAATCATGTGCCTGCTTATATCCTGGGAGTCTCCAAGTTTGGAATGGCAAAGGCAGTGGTTTTGGTGCCATTTAAAAAATAATTTAAATTTTCAAGATTCATATTATTATTATTTTTTTTTTTTACTCAATTATTTTAACTTATTATTATATTTTTAATATTGTGCAGTCATGACACGGCTTTGCCACGCCAAACTGTCATGCAATTAAAAATTATTTAAACCACCAAAACATAAACAAGCACACTGACAAAATTTTGCTTTATTTTAAATTAATTTCTGTTATCATTTTGACACCAAAACGGATCTGAACCTTTGAATGCACTTGGAAACAAACCAAGAAATAAGAAAACACATTGTTATATTTATTTTTCATGTTATTTTTTTAATAATTTCTTTTCTTTTTTTTTTTTTTTTTTCATTCTTTGTTAATTTTTCTTTTTGATAGCAAGGAATATTTCTTCATTTTTCTGTCGGACGCACTTGGATTCATACAAAAATATCAATCACACACTTATCAATTAAATGTAATTACAGGACTTTTTCTTTTTTTTTTTTTTTTGTTTAAATATAAATTGCTTGCAAACAAACTAAAGTCCTATATATATTTTTTTTTTTAGCTTTATATATATAAACAATAACAAAAAAAATAAACGTTAAAAAACAAAAAAAAGAAATTAATTCACGAGATTTTTTTTGAGGGCAAAAGTTTCTAGACAAATTTGAAAAATATTCAGACTCAACTGATAAACGGAATCAATCCACTAGTCAAAATTTTATCAATAATTATTATAATTTCTTTAAAAATTGGTTACGCAATTTTAGATTTTTTTTTTTCTTTCATAACGTTCATCTTTTTTTTTTTTTCATACTAAAATCTAATATAATACAGTCATGAGTTCTCTTGTATCACGAATTATATAAATAATCACTCATTCATAGACCACTTATTTTAATTTTATATTTTACAAAGCCGCTGCCGTAATTTTTTTTTTTTTTTTTTTTCTTGTTAATCACAAAATAAAAAAGAAAAAAAAAAAATGAAAATTTTCAAAATAGTACGGTACGGTAGGGTTTTATTTACAATTAAAAAAAAAAATATTGGCAAAATCAAAAAATATTACGATTTTTAAGAAATTCGTAATTGTCAATAAAATGAAAATAAAAAAAAAAAAAAAAAAAATTAATAAAATGAAAAAATCATTAAATTTTCATCATTTATTAATTTTTTTTTTTTTTTTTCTCTTTTATTATTCTATTTTACAATTTGTTCATATTGATAATTAAATTTGTATTTTTTCAATGATTAAAAATTAATTCTTGATAATGATGAATTTTTCCGTAAATTTTTACGATTTTTTTTATCATTATCAACATCAACATCATCAATAACGTCATTATTATTTTTCAAACTGTGATTATTATCAATTTTTTTAATAATTTTATTACAATTATAACGTGAATGTGTATCAAGTGATAATATTGCAACAACTTTAGCCGTTCTTTGTGGTCTTTCATCATTAATAATATTAATATCAACATTACCATTTGTATCAGTTGTTGTATTATTATCAATAATCATTGATAAATCATTATTTAATTTTTTATTTGTTGTTAATTTAATTTTTTTATTAACATCACTATTATTTGTATCAATTGTTGATCTTGTTATTCTTGGCATTGGTGTATCAGGACGTTTTCTAAATGATGATAATTGTACAATTGTATTATTATCTGTTGATGATGATTTTTTATTGTCAATTAAACGTGAATTTGATCTACTACGTTTTTGTGGTATTAAAAAACCATTATCATTTGTTTTTGTATTTGATGTTGATCTTGTAACTCTTGATTTTGATACTGTTAATGCTGTTGATGAAGCTGATGTAGATGACGATGATGATATTGTATTATCATCATTAATTTTAGGTGCTGTTAATGTTGTTTTAGATGCATTAACATCAATATCATTTTTATCAATTAAATCTGATGTACCAGTTAATGATCTTGTTGATGTTCTTCTTGGTTTTTTATCATCAATATTACAATTACTTGTGTCTGTTATTAATTTTGAACGACGTGTTGATATACCAGATGATGATTTTAATTTACAAACATCATTATCATCACATTGTTCTGTTATTATTTTATTATTTTTACCTTCAACATTATTATCATTATCACTGGTTTTTTTATTATCATTATTATCAATATTTATAGATGATTCATTAGCTTTATTATCAGTTATTTTTGATGATATTGATTCATCAACATATGATAATGAATCAAATGTATTATCATGCGAACAATTATCCAATAAATTATCAATTTTATTTGCATTATTTTCATCTAAATTTGATAAATTATTTGTTGGCTTTTTACAACTACTATCATCATCGTCAATTTTATAATTATCTAATTTATTTGAATTATAATTATCATCGGCATTAACTGTGTCATGTGATTCATTATATTCACTATTTTTATTATGCAAATAATTATCAAAATTATTTGTTTCTAATTCATCAATATTATCATAATTATCAGTATTATTTGTATCAAATGTATCATCATTATTTCTTTTACTTAAATCAATACGTTTACGCATACGTACTGGTAATATTGGTGATACATCAAGTGTCCATAAATTAATTTTAACATCACCACGTGAACGTGTACGTGGTGAATTAAGATCAAGATGATTTTTTTTATTTTTAACCTCAATTTTTTCATTATTTATTTTTTCAGTTTTAATATTATTATTTTTTAATTTTGAATTTTTAAACGGTCTACCGGGTTTACGTTTAACAAATGTTTTTGATATGTATTGTGATGAATTTTTATCTTCATCATCATTATCATCACCATCATCATCATTATCATTATCACTATTATTACTATTATTGTCAATATCAATTTGATTATCATTTAAATATCTATCATCATCATCTTCATTATCATCTGATAAATCCGAATTATCAGATAGATTTGTTAATAATTTTGTTTCTGTTTCTGATAATGTTGCTGATGTTGATGATGATACTGATGATGAAAAACTATTTTGACGACGTGAACTACGACGTATTGGTAAATTTGTAATTTTTTGTTTTTTATTAATTAAACGCTTATTAACCTGATTTTGTGCATCCTCACGAGTATATGTTAATGATTTATCATCATCCTCAGTCATTCTCATGCGTCTATCTTCTTCTTCACGTAATGCACGTAAACGATCAATTTCCCAATCACGTTTTTGTTGTTCAAGTTGAGCTTCAGCTGCTGCTAATTGAGCTGCTGAAAAACAATCTTCTGTTTCTTCAACAAAATGCATTGCATAACGTTCAATTGGTTTTAACTGTAAAATAAAGAAAACAATTTTTTTTATTAATTATAATCTAGTTTAATAAACATTTTAATTATAGTTTTTTTCTACGTCATGTGTTTCTCCAGACAGGATTCGCATGATTGAATTTATAATAATCATATCACACGAGTTTTAACAGAGATTTTTAATATATCGCTATCAAAATAATATTAAACCAACTAATTTATTAATTAATCTAAGCTGGTGAGCGGATAGCGAAATTAAATGTTTTTTTTTTTTTCTATTTTTAACAATTTCACATTCAAGTATAAAATAGTTGCATGAAAATATGAATCATTATTAAGTCTTTTTTTTGTTTAAATTTCGATTGTTGATTGTGGAAAAAAAAAAAACATTTTAAACACAAGAATGAATAATATAAATTATATCCACAAGATTAACTGTTTTATCTTCTAAGAAAATTCATAAAAAACCATTTCAAGTGATTGAAAAAAAATTCTACAAGCAATTTATATCGATAATATATAAAAAATGAATTCAAATTTTATTCTATGCAAAATTTTAAACTTGAGAAAATTGTATTGGTATCAAAGAAATATGTATGACACTTTTGCGCAATGTATCTTTATAAAAAAAAATATATATTGCATGGGAAAGTTGTCATGTAATTTAATCTACCTTCCCTGAAATGATAATTTGCAATGAAATAATACAAATTACTTTGGATGAAAGGTAAAATAAATAATAAAATATATTATATTAATTTTGTAATTACCTGTGAAATAATAGTTTGAACTTCCAATTCAGCTTTTGATATTTGTTGATCATCTTTGTCATAATCATCAAGTGGTATATTTTCATCAAATTCAGCAAGATCAGCAACAGCTTCAGCTTTAGCAATTTTAGCAGCTTGTACATCAAGATCTTCTTCAACAGCAGCAAGTGCTGATTCTAATGCACCCATTGCAATTTTTTCTTCTTGTTGTCCACCACCACTACCGCTAACACTTGCAATTGCATTATCAATTTTATTATTTCTATTTTTTTCACGTTCTTTATTTAATTGTACAACATCAGCCATTCTTGTTGTTGCATCACCATCATTATCAACATTAAATAAATCTTGTATTGTTGATGATTTAAAATATGCTGTTGTAAAATTACCATTTTCAATAGCCATTTCACCAAGCATTCTTTTTTGATTAGCTTTTTTAATATATTTTCTTCAATTGTTTTTCAGATATTAAACGATAAATATGTACATCACGTGTTTGTCCAATACGATGACAACGATCTTGTGCTTGTGCATCCATTGTTGGATTCAATCACTATCATAAAATATAACAGTATCAGCACCAGTTAAATTAACACCAACACCACCAGATCTTGTTGATAATATAAAACAAAAAATTCTTTTATCATTATTAAATCTTTCCATTAGTATTTGTCGTTGATCAATTTTTGTTGTACCATCTAAACGTAAATAAATATAACCATGATAATTTAAAAATGCTTCTAATACATCAAGCATTCTTGTCATTTGTGTAAATAATAATACACGATGATAATCAGTCTTTAATTTTCTTAATAAATTATCTAATGATTGTAATTTACCACAATCATATTGTATTAAACGTGGATCAGGAAATTGTGTCATCATTGATGATATTATTGGATGTAATATATCAATTTTTTTAACTAATTTTTTTTCAAATATTGTTTTATAATATTTTTCAGAATTATATTTATGTTGTGATGGATGTGATACATGTATACGTGGCATTGGTGCTGTAACTGCTGGTACATAACATAAATATTTATCAAATATTACCTTTAAATCATCAACAATTTTATCAGTTGTTTTAATTGTATTATTAAGTGTATTTGTTGTACTAAAATATTCATTTCTTGTTCTTAATGATTTTTTTGTATTTTTAATATGTAACCAACCAGAATTCCATTTACAACAATTTGATGGTTTATCAATTCTTAATGCCATAAATAAATCATCACCATATAATGGACATACTGAACATCTTTGTGAATTTATATTTGCAATTGTTTGTAATTTGTTAATACGTTTTTTACGTCTTTCATTATCAATATCTTGTATATAAAATTCAGATTTTGGTGCTTCTTTTAATGCACGTAATTTTTGTTGTTGATTATTACAATCTTTTTGTATATTTTTTGTAACAATACCACAACGTAATTGTCCACTTGTTGAAGAAGATGACGATGATAATGAAGAAGAAGAAGATGACGATGATGATAATGTTGTTGGTGATGATTGTGTTGTTGTAACACTTAATGGTGGTACACGCATAACTGGACGTCCAGTAACTGCTGATGATAAACCCATTATTTTTGGTGATAATACTGTTAATCTTTGACCACTTGTTGTTGTCATTACTGGAAATGATACTGTTGATGATGTATTTGATTGACTTGATGTTAATATTATTTGTCTACCAGTTGGTGTGTGTACAAATTGAGCAAAACTTGGTACATTAATACGTTGTAAATTTTCACCCGATTTAAAAGTTAAACGTGGTATAACATCACGCATAGTTGGATTTGATACTGTTATTCTGGATGTATTTGATGTTGATGGTGTTGTTGTTAATGTTGTTAATGATGTTGATGATGTTGTTGTTGTTGTCGTCGTTGTTGTGGCTAATGATGTTGATACTTGTGATGTATGAGCAACTGGAATTGCTATAAATAAAAAAGAATAAAACAAATATTATTTAATTGATCAAATAAATATATTCAATTATTTTAAAATAATAAAAAAAAAAAAAAATGTCATGCCGGTTCTGGAATGTATATTATGTAAAAAATTTCATATACAAGCTGGTCCGGATATTTTAATCTAGCATCATTGCAAAGGAATAAATACACGTCACAATGTAAATTCCGATCGATGATGCAAATAATAATAATGAAATAATAATGAAGATAAATTTTATACCTTTTACATTGCATTGATGTTGTACAATTTGTACTGCATAGCCTTGTAATTGTTGTCCACTAGCAACTCTCAATGTAACACCCTGTCCATTATTACCACTTTTATTTGTAATTGATGTATTACTTGATGATGATGGTAATAAACTTGATATATTTTTAATTTTTTGTTGATTCATTTGTGGTATTGTTGGTGGTGCTTTAACTTGATTTGATAATCTAACATTTATTTTAATTTTACCAGATGGACATTTTGGTGGTGGTAATGGTTGTGTATCAATTTCTTCAATTAATTTACGTGGTACTTGACATTTACGTACACGATGTGATGCAAATGCTGTTATTGTTTTTTCATAATTTATAAGATTTAAATTTAAATAATTTAAATCAACATGTTTCATTGGATTATAATCAAGTGCATTCCATACTAATGATGCTGTTATGTATTCTAATACTTCCATACGAAATGGTGATACTGTTGGACGTACTTCAAATAAATTTGGATGATTACATACTTTACGTAGCTGCATCAGTACATTTATTACACTTAATAAATTACCACTTGCAAGTGTTTCTTTTGTTTTAGCACGTGACATAAAATCATCATACAAAAATCTTTGACGTTTTGATAATCTACACATTATAACGTGTTCATATTTTTTTGGCAATTGTTTTTCAACTTCACACTTTAATCTTCGTAATAAAAATGGACGTAAAACCTGTAATACAAATCAAACAAAAGGTTAATTATTATTTTTCATAAATTATGCAAAGTTTAAAAATATATTTATTTTTTTTTTAAATATAAATTGTATCTCCCGACAGGATTCGCATGGCAGAATTAATTATTTCTGATCACACGAGTTTTAATAGAGATTTTTCTTTCAAATTACTATCTCGCTATCAAAAAAAATTAAACCAGTAAATTTATTGAAAAATATTCTGGGGAGCGGATAGCGAGAAATATTTCATTTTTTTTTTTTTTTTTTGCAAGTATTACGTACAGACCTTGTGAAGACGACGAATAACATTTTCGTTGAATTGATTGTTTCCTTCAATCATTCCAGTCACTGGATTGCTGAACCATTCTTTGAATTCTCGATGTGATTGAAATACATTTGGCATTAAAAAATGCATCAAAGACCATAATTCCATTAAATTATTTTGTAACGGAGTACCAGTCAACAGTAATCGTCTAGAAGAAAACAAAAAAAAAAAAAAACATTAAATCATTATTATTAAGTTCCGGCTTTTATTTTAAATAAATTATTTTTATTTATTTTTATTTTCAATCAGACAAATGCCTCGATAACAGCACAAAGTAGGTTCAAGTTGAATGGATCTTGTTCCTTCAGAAACGGTATTTTAACATCATAGAAAAATATTTGTTTAATTTTTTTAATAATAAAAATTAAATATTTATAAAATAAATTACCTTTGAGTTTGAAAATTAAGCAGTAGTTGCCATCTTTGTGATTTAAAATTTTTAATATTTTGTGCTTCATCAAGAATTAAATATTTCCATTTTTTTCTACGAAAACTTTGATGATCTTGAATAACTAATTTGTATGATGTTATACAAATATGAAATGCATTTGGTTTTGTCCATCCAGTTCTTTTTTGTTTACGTTCTTTTTGTGTACCATAATATGTTAATATTTTAAAACCAGGACACCATTTTTTACATTCCATTTCCCAATTAAGCATAACTGATGTTGGTACTATTATTAAATGTGGTCCCCAATTACCTTTTTCACATGCTAAATGTGATAATAATGCTATTGTTTGAATTGTTTTACCAAGACCCATTTCATCAGCTAATATACCATTTAATTTTCTATCAAACATTGTCACCAACCAGTCCAATCCAATATGCTGATATTCACGAAGTGAATGTTTCAATAAAAATGGAATTTTCGTTACAACCTGTTGACATATTTAGAAAACAAATAAAAATTAATAAATCGTTTCTTTTTTTCTTCTAAATTAAAATATTTTTATGAATATTTGTGTAACACTTTTGCGCAATTAATTTTTATTAAATAATAAATAATTGCATGGGAAAGATGTCACATATTTTTATCTACCTAACGTGAAATGATGAATTGTAATTTAATGTACAAAACATTTTGGAAGAAAGGCATTTAATATTGTTATTTTTCATCATTAAAAATATAATAAAACTTACACTTGTTGTTAATAATGTATTTCCTTTTGGTTGTATACTTTCAGCAAGTGCAGCAACATCATCCATTTCATCATGTGTATCTGATTGTGATGATTGTTCAACATTACTTTTATCCAAATCTTCAAATAATGATTTAAGACCAATACTTGTTTCATCATCACTTTGATTTTGTAATTGTTCAGTTGTTTCATCATCACTGTCACATTCACTTGATGATTTATCATCATCTTCATCATCATCAACAGCTTTTTCTGATTCTTTTTCAGAATCTATAACAATAAAAACAAAAAAATTTATTAATATTAACTATATGATACAGTACTAGATAGATTTTATAATTATTATTTTTTTTTCAATCAGACAAATGCCTCGATAACAGCACAAAGTAGGTTCAAGTTGAATGGATCTTGTTCCTTCAGAAACGGTATTTTAACATCATTTAAAAAAAAAAAACAAACTAACATATAATTTTTTAAGATTATAAAAATAATATTTACCTTGATCATCACTGTCATCTTCAACTTCCATTGGTTGCTGATTTAAACCACTGTATTTAGCCATTAATTCATCAATAGACATTTCATTTTCAGCATTTAAATCATCAATTTCTTGTTTATGATCAATTTTACTTTCATTTTTTTCTTGTTCCATAATTGTATCTTCATCATCATCAGTTGATTCACCACTAGCTATATGAAATTCATCATCAGCATTATTTTCATTATCTTGTTGACTTTTTTCTTCTTCATCATCATCTTCTTCTTCTCCTTCTACTACATCATCATTATCTTCACCTTCTTCTTCACCACCTTGTTCTTCTTCATTATTTATTTGTAATTCTTGATCTCTTTCTTCTAAATAATTTGGTGGTAATTCTTTAAGTAAATCTTCTAATGGTAATTCAGATTCTTTTTTTAATAATTCAACTTCTTCTTTATGATTCATTGATTTCATTTCTTCTTCAGCTTTTGCAATTGTTTCTTCATCATCATCTGAACATTGATTTGGTTCAAATTCATCATCTGAATTTGTTTTGCTCGTTGGTACTGGTGATGATATACGTGAACTATTTATTGATGCTGGTACACTTTGATTACCATCTGTTTTATTAAGACCCTCTGTTAACCATGTTGAATATTTTTCAGTTTGACCAACAATAAAATTAAGATGTTGATCAAGTGCTTTTTTACGTTTTTCTTCAAGTTTTGTTTGTTGTTTAATTTCAACTAGCTAAAATACAACAAAAAAAAGAAAAAATTTAATTAGAAAATTTTTTTTTTTAAACAATTATAATTTACATAATAAATAAAATATAATTAATAAATGTTTCCAAATAATTTTATGGTACAAATTAAATATTTGAAACCTGATTTAAATAATTTAGATAAATTTTATGTTCCCACAATGAGCTCACAGTTTCTAAAATGATAATATTGAAGCTGCCGGCTTAAGTATGTGGGGTAAAAATAAAAATATAAAGAAAATAATCAATTAAAATTAATATTTACCTTTTCAACATTTGTCCAAAAACCTTTAACTTCTTTAGCAACAAAACCAGCAATTTTTTTAAGTCTAAGTTCTTGTAATTTTTCAGCTTTAAGTGCTTGTATTGCTTTTTCTTGAAAATGTTTTTGTACCATTCTAGCACATTTTTTAGCAGCAGCTTTTTTCCATTTTCTTTCTTGTGCAAAATCAGCAGCAAGCCATACCATTTCTTCAAGTAAATAATCCCAATGTGCTTTTGTACGTGTTGGTTCTTGAATTTTAGGTAATCTTCTTTCTGACCATAAACCATCACGTTGTAATTCATTTATTCTTTGCATAACATATGCTTCTTGTTTAGCTTTTTCAACAATTTGTTCTTGATTATTATGACAATCATTTGTAATTAATGATGATGATGACGGTGATGAAGATGTTGATGTTGTTGGTGATGGTACTTGTTGTTGTGGTAATTTAACTAATTTAACAACTGGTTGTGATACACTTGCTGATGTTATAGCTGTTGATATTGATGCTGTTGTTGTTGTTTTAACTGTTGATGTTGTTGATGTTATTGATTGAGTTGTTGTTGCTGTTGCTGCTGCAGTCGTTAGTGTTGTTGTTGTTATTACTGCTTTCGTAACAATTGGAGCTACTGCTGTTGTTGTTACTGTTGTTGTTGCTGTCGTTACTGCAGCTGTTGTTGCTGTTGTTGTTGATGTTGATGACACTGGCACTTGTGATATTGATGATATTTTTACTGGCTCTAGAGTTGATGGTGTTGGTGTTCCACCTTTTTTAATTAAAAAAAAAAAAAAAAATGATTATCAGTTAGTTTTCTTTACATGAAGAATTATGTAATTTAATTTATGTTTTTATTTTTAATTTGTAACGAACGTATCCCTTAGGCAAAAAGACGATAATGATCTTGAAGCCTTACACATGCTCGTAATTAATATACCCACAAATTTTAAGGCCAATACAAGCAAAATCACTTGAATCAACGGAATATTATTCGTGGGTTGAAAGAAAAGAAAATATTTTTTTTTTTCTTTCATTATTAAAAAATAATCATCATACAACATATTTTAATGACATGCAAAAACTATTTTTATCCTATTAAAACAACATTTTATCCTACGACAATAATTTTCCATTAATATAAAGGAAAAATAAAATTTTAAATTAAAAATAACCTTGGTATCTCTATTGTTCAAAGTAATATAAATTTTTTTTCGATTTTAATTAAATCTTCTGTTGGAATAATAATTATCATTATTAAAACAAGTAATTTTTTAATTTAAATATTTAATTACTCAAAGAGAATTTACTATATTTAAATATTCAAGGTGTTTATTTGTTAATTGAAAAAATTTTTTGAACGTAAGAGATACCTTGAAATACTAAATAAACATCGAGTGACACAATCCTAATATTGTTGGGTAATCACCTATAATTATGGTAGGTGCAATAGTAGAAGTATTAGGTGGAGGGTGAACTGTGATTGTTGGTGGTTGTATAGACGTCCTTATAGCAAAAATCATGCCATGACGACCACCTTGGGGTCTACCTGGTAATTGACCTACTACCCAAATTTAATAATTCGTTTTTTTTTTGTTCATTTCTTCATTCATTTAACATTGGTCATCATATGAAGTAACACATATTTTAAATTTATACTTTAAGAAATAAATCAACTCACCTTGTTGACTTAGTTGTGCTACAGCTGCTGGTAATGTTGTTGATACAGCAATTGGTGTAACACCAACACCACTTACTTTAACTTCATTTGAATTTGTTAATAAATTTGTATTTTTTAATAAATTATTAATAACTGTTGTCATTGGTGCTAATAAATCTTCATCATTATCATTTGCATCAAGTTTTTGTGATTTTAAAAATTTTAAATAATCAGATGTTGGTAATTTTTTTCTCCAATATTGAAAATCCATCATATTACCATCATTTAATAAATAATATAATTCAGTTACATTATCAATATATTTATCACGTAATGAACTCATTCTATGAATTTTACTATCCATAATACGATTACGATAACATATTGTATCATCATTAAGTGTTGATTTATCATTTGTATCATTTAATTTTAATTTTTTTAATGGTGGTGATGATGTATTTAATGATGCAACTGATGTTGGTGTTAAAAACATATTACCAATTGATGTTTTTATTAATTTTGGTGATGTTGATAATACAACTTTTGTTGTATTTATACGATTTGGTGTTGATGATGTTGTACCACCACTAGAAGTTGCAACACCAACAACACGTGGTGTTTGATTATTTATATTGACTATCCTGGTAACACCAACTTGCTGAATACCAGCATTTGTTGTTGAACTCGTTATCATCTTTAAACAAATACAAATAAATAAAATTAATTATTTAATAGAAATATTATTATTTTAAAATTGAATTTTTATTTATTATTAAATTCTTCAGATAAATGCCTCGTTTAACAGCACAAATTGGTTTCGATTTGAATGGATATCAAAACCATCAGGTTCGGTATAGAATCATCATTGAATTAACATGTTAAAAATATAAATTAACTTTGTTATTTTAATTACCTGATTAAGTCCAGGTACTTGTGATGTAATGACAAATTGTTGTCCACTTGTTGTGATGACATTGAGTCCTTGTCCAGTAGCCAATACTTGCTGGATACTAAGAGTTGTTTGTTGGGTATTATTATTACCTGGATTACCACCATTATTATTGACAGGGCGGCAAAATAGGCGCGCCATGTTTATCACTCATTACACATCACACTGTAATCATTAAATATAAACAAAAAAATTAATCAACTAATCATTAAACAAATATTTAAATATATATTCAACTTATTACATGTATTTTTTTTTTTTTTTTTTCAAAGAAAATTATATTTAATATTTGTTTCATTATCATGTTTATATTATCACATATACAAATGTCAACAAGTTAATTAACCTCTTAACAAAAATCATCAAATAAGTTAAAAAAAAAAATTTATAATTTTTCATTTTAAATAATTATTAATTGGTATTTTCGATTAGTATTAATTTATTTTTAATTCAAATTAACAATTGTTGAGATTGATTATTCGAGATGACTGCCGAAATCGAAATCCCGGGACACGAGTCGCAAGCGTCCAACCGCGCCATACCAAAAAAAAAAATGGAATGTGCAAAAAAAAAAAAAAAGAAAAAATTATTCAATAATTACAAGAAGCCAGCAAATATTAACAAAACCGTAGTTGACATTAATAAAACAATAAAAAATTAATTAAAAATATATTAAATAGAAAATTAAAAAAAAGTAATTAAAAAATTTCGAAAAAATGTTTTATTATAAATTGCAAGTTAATTAATTTTTGGGAAATTTATTACTAATGAAGTTTGTGTATTAAATAATTTTATGAAAAAAATTAAATACGAGTGCCAAGCCCATCAACAAGACACGATACAAAGGAAATTTTGTGTCGGCCATATTGGCGTTGTATACGATGCCATGGGTTATATGTCGTTCGACTTACCATAATGTAATCACAAAATTGTTAAGTGCACATTTTGCATAGTTTATAATTAATTTAATTTAAACATTTTATTATTAATAAATAAATTGTAAATATCACTTATTAAACCACATGTGACAATGTTTTAAAACTATTATTATTATTATAAACTTTAAAAAAAAAAAAATTTTTTTTTACCCAAGTATGGTATTGAATGTTGAAATAAAATTTTTACGTTCGTCACTGGGATGCCGCCCTCAAGGACACGCGAACCACAGACATCTAAACATGGCGACTGCACGAAATGATATTGCCCGGAATATACGGGACGATGTCGATGCTCAGAGTCTGCGCCAACCATTAAAAAAAAAAAAAAATGCTTCGAAAATTCGAGGAAAAAAGGGAAAAAAAAGTTGAACGATTAAACAAAATGGCGGCTGAATAATGCCGTCACTTGATGGCGCTTGTTTCCGGAAATTGGCGTTGCTGAATTGTGATTGGTTTAAATTTAATACACGCGGCTGGGATTGGATGGCTAACTTTAAGAATATTATGACGTGTTTCCTGTATCAAATCAGCAACAGTTTTTTCTTTTTTTTCAACAAAATTATTAATAAATTACTCCAAAAAAAATTTGCATTATTTTGGGGAAAATTTGATGTATTATTAAATGAAATTAATGTTAATTAATATTTAATTAAATTTTTAAAATACACTTTCATTTTTAGATTTAATTTATCAAAATCAACGTGGAGTAAATTTTTCTTCAAGATGATTTTAAAACTATCTACTCGTTTTTTAAATATATAATTAATGAAAATTAATTTAACGATTGATTAATTAATTTAAAATAAATATATAATAAAAATTTAACAAGAAAAAAGGAGCACGCGTAAAAATTTACCACGTGGAAAATGATAAAATTTTCCAAGTATTAAAAATAATTATTATAAACTTACCAATTTTGTTATAAATAGTTGTTGATGAATTGTTTCAATTATTATATTTAACCATAATATAAAAAAAATCAAAAAAATTAATTTAAACGGAGTAACTAACGAACAACCGATCGCAATTCTTCCACATGTGATCTAAAAGTCGCGAGGCAATTTTTATAAAACAAGTTTGACTCGACTAAATCCGAAATGACTCGAAATAATAATCCCATTATTAATATTAATTTTATTTATATAAATAATAAATTATTAATTTACCAATTATTTTAATATAAAAATTATACCCTTAAGCTAATATTTTATATTTTAGTAAACTTTTTTTTTCTTTTTTAATTTGTTAAAACGATGTGGACCTGTTGACTTTAACAATTGGAATGGAATGAGAAAATAATTTTTCGTGGCAACTTCACGTGTTTAAGGAAAAAATTAAATACACACACATCAATAATGTATATGGTAATTTTGTGTGTATTAATTTATATGTGTGACACCGATGATCAAATTCCAAGAAAAATAATATCTTCAATTGACTAACGTAGTACTTAAATTAACAATTATTTATATTATTTATAAATTTATAAATTATTTTATATAGTTAATACTTTTAATATTAATATTTTAATTTTATTATTTTTAATTTATTAAATTTTTAATTAAGTTCTTTTGGTTTTTTAATTTTTTTCATTTGACACGTTGTTTTAGACAAAAAATTGTTTAATAATTTTGTTGTTATTTTAAACAATATAATTTAATAATTAGATAATTTTTATTTAGGTATAAATAATTGTTTATTTATTTATTTTTATATTTAATTTTTTAATAATTGTTTTTTTAATAATTACAGATTGTATAGAAAAAAAAGGAAAATGGCTAGATTAAATTCATTAATTCATCCAGAATTAAATAATGATATAATTGAAATACTTGAAAAAAAAAAAATAATAACTGGAATGGATTTTCTTAATGAGTCAACTGAAAAGATACAAAAAATTATTAAATTTAAGTTAGAAAATATTTATAGTATTCGAAATGCAATTGTTGATAGATATGGTGGAAAAGACAATGATATTGATGCTCTATTAAAATTTGAAAAAATTAAATTATCAACTGGAATTGAGAGGTGATTGTTAATTTTTTTTTGATACAATATTAATTTGGCTTTTTGATGAATGAAAAAATTTATTTATTTTTAGTTTAGATAATTTATTAGATGGTGGTATTTGTGTTGGAAATATTTATGAAATTTGTGGTCCATCATCTGCTGGAAAAACTCAACTTTGTTTGAACATTGCTGGAAATATTGTTCATAAATATGAACATGAAATTATTTATATTGATACGAAAAGCGATTTTTCTTCATCAAGAATTTATGAGCTTCATAGAAAAAATATAAGCTCCATGGTTATTAATTTAAATTTAATTATACTATTTTCTTTTTTTTTTTGTTTAATTTTGAAACTGTTTTTTATTTATTTTCTTTCATTTTAGAAAATTGAAAAATTCATGAAATGTATTCAAGTATATCCAGTTGAAAATGTTCATCAACTATTGAATATTCTTCACATGTTAGCATCAAAAAAATTTAATGAAATTAAATTAATTATCATTGATTCATTACCAACACTTTTTTATAATGAAACAGATGAACGTAAAAGTTTATCATTTATAAATTATTTATCAAATATTTGTAATTATTTAGTTAATGAATGTCATATGATAATTATAACGACAAATTTAATAAGTCATTGGAGAGAGACTGAAGGTTTTAATATTCCAATTGATACAAGTACAATTAATATTAAACCAACATTAGGAAAATTTTGGAATCATATTCCAAATGTTAGACTGTTAATTGAACAATACGAAAATGAAAAAAGAAAAATATCATTATGGAAATCTAGTGATTCTTGTATTTCTAAATATATTCAAGTTAACTTGACAAATTTTGGATTTAAATAATTTTATTATAGGTAATCATTATTAAATTATTGTTTTAGTTTAACAAAGTTCATTTTTATAATACAAATTTCGAGAGATTTAAACTTGCCTCAAATGTAACTTTTAAACTGTGATAAACCAAGTAGTTTTAATAAATTAATTTAGAAAATTTTTAAGATTATTATAATCAAGCTTTGTTTTTATTTACACAATGTAGCAATATTTTTATATTACAATTGTTAAGATCATATATAATATATTACAATTAAAACAGTCCATTTTAAGTATGAATTAATCTTGTGTGACTAGATTTTAAAATACACCAACAAGTAAATTATTATTTTTTAAGATACTTGTTTTTTTTTTTCTAATTTTTATTGTTCGTCAGTCAAACGTGAATTTGATTTTAACTCTATGAGCTTTTATTCTTTTTAAATTAAACATGTTTAATTATTAAATATCTAAATACTTTTCTATTTTCTTTTCCCATCAATTCGTACTTAAAATTTCAGACATAAAATATAATTTTTTAGTTTTACAGTACGTTATTTAAGAAAAAAAAAAAAATTTATACAATGACACTTAAGAAAATTTGTTGTAAATCATATAAATAAATTATAAAATAAAAATTAAGTAATACTCTGCCGAGTAAAATTAACAAAAACATTTGTTAATTTGACGTAGAAAAACGATTAATTAAGACTAGTTGTCATTCCATTCGTGATTTAAAGTCTATTTAAATTACGGAAAAATAAAAATTACATGATATTATCATTATCATATATGTTAATTTAATTTTGTTCTTTTAATTAATTATATATTTTTTTTTTTATTTTGAGATTCAGCTCATGTATTTTAATACTGAATTAAAAATGAAAAAATTAATCAAAAAAAAAAAAAAAAGACTATTTACATTTGATCAAACACAGATTGAGCTGTTTAATTAAAATAAACAACAAAAAAAAATAATCACTATTTGAATAAATAAAAAGTATGTGACAGACAATTATTGTAGGACGGTTTGAGTAAACTAAAATTAACAGAAATACTCAAAACAATTAAGAATATTTTGAGTAATGATTAATAAAAAAAATGGCAGTTTACCAATAACGGTATTTTTTGATACAATCATTGCCTAAATCAACAACAACAAGATGATTATTTGGCAATATTGCAATACCAGCTGGACGTCGTAATTTTGAGCTGTGTGAATCAATTTCAGTCAAGACATTACCATCACCAAGTTTTAATACTTGTATTATGCTACGTCCTTTATCACAACGTGATGCAACAATTTTTTTATTTTTATCAATTGCAATACCACCATATTTTCCTTTACCATCAGCATTAATTTCTTCTGAAAAATCTCCTTTTGCTGAAAATACTTGAATTTTTGAATCAGCAACGAGAATTTCACCATCAGTACCAACAGTAACAGATGTTATTAATTTAAATGTATTTTTTTTACCCACCTGTTTATAATTTAAATAACAAAAAGATTATTTTATATTTATTTATTTATTAATATTTAAATTAAATTATTAGTTTAAAAATTAAAAAAATAAACTTACTTGAAATAAAATTTTACCAGTTGAATCAAATACAAATACACAACTTTGTCCATTATCAGCAACAAGTACATGTCCATAATTTCTGTCTACAGCAACGTCAATTGGCTCCTATTATAAAATTAAATATAAAAAAAATAATCTAGTTATATTTTTCCGGAAACATATGAAAACCGGATGGGTGTAAATACTAAAATAGTGATGGAGTATAAAAAAAAAAAAAAGTATAACGTGTGAACAAACCTGAAATGCATTGTGTGAAAATGAACGAATTGTGTCACCATGTGTATTCATTTCTGTAATTGTTCGTGTACGCCAATTAACAATAACAATTCCAAGTTCAGATATGGCTATTCCGGTACAACTACGACCCTCTAATCCAGCATTTGTTATGTGTTTTAAAATTCTAAATTGCTATCTAATACCTTGATAGAAATACAAAGAAAATTAATTAATAATTGATTATATAAAAATGTTTTTATAATTGATAAATTGAATGTTATTTGTACCTTTATTCTTGAATTACCAGAATCAACAATATATATAATTTCATTATCATCAATTGCAACAGCAACTGGTTGATGAAATTCATCTTTACCAGAACCACGTTTACCATAAATTTTAATTGGTTCATTATGTTCAGTTGCATTAAAATATAATGGATAATCTTTTATTGGTCTTTCAAATACTGATAATTTTAATACATAACGATCAGCAGTTGGTGGTCTAAATGATATTTCATATGTACCATTATCAAAATCTTTGACTTCATAATCAATGTTTTTTTGTGAATTTACATTGTCAGCATATGTTAATACAGCATCAATTGGATCACCACCAGCATTTCTTGGATTTCCATGATAATCAACTGTTTCTAATATAACAATTGCTTCTAATTTACATATTGCTGGATCACGAAGACTAGCTCTACACAATCCTAGAAATAAAAAATAAAATGAGCTTCATAGAAAAAATATAAGCTCCATGGTTATTAATTTAAATTTAATTATATTATTTTCTTTTTTTTTTTTTTTGTTTAATTTTAAAACTGTTTTTTATTTATTTTTTTCATTTTAGAAAATTGAAAAATTCATGAAATATATTCAAGTATATCCAGTTGAAAATGTTCATCAACTATTGAATATTCTTCATATGTTAGCATCAAAAAAATTTAATGAAATTAAATTAGTTATCATTGATTCATTACCAACACTTTTTTATAATGAAACAGATGAACGTAAAAGTTTATTATTTATAAATTATTTATCAAATATTTGTAATTATTTAGTTAATGTATGTCATATGATAATTAAAACGACAAATTTAATAAGTCATTGGAGAGAGACTGAAGGTTTTAATATTCCAATTGATACAAGTACAATTAATATTAAACCAACATTAGGAAAATTTTGGAATCATATTCCAAATGTTAGACTGTTAATTGAACAATATGAAAATGAAAAAAGAAAAATATCATTATGGAAATCTAGTGATTCATGTATTTCTAAATATATTGAAATAGATTGAAATAATTTTATAATTAATGAAAAAATTACCTGGTAATGTTGTGCTTGATCTTACACGTCCAATTAAATCAAGTGATTTTTCAAAATCTTTAATTGCTGTATTATGATTAAATTCAGTTGTTATAAATGCATTTTCACGTGGTTCACTTAATGCAACAGCAGCATCAAGTTGATCTGATAATGAACCAATTCTTTGTGTTATATTTCTAACTTCAACTTGATATTGTAAACCTTCACATTCTCTTTCAACTTTATTTTTTTCAGTTTCAATTAATGCATGTTGTTCTTCAAGTACACGTTTTTTATCTTTTGCTGCTGATTGTACTGCTGCTTGTAATTCATTTCTTTTTTTCAATTTTTTTAATAATATCAGCAAATTCATTATCAACATTTGTCAAACATTTTTCCATAGCTGTATCTAAACGTCGTAATTCAGTACTAACTGATTCTTGTGCTTGTGTTAACTGTAATAATTAAATAAATATAAATTATAAAAATAATTTCATATAATATAAAATATAAATTACCTTTGATATACACTCATTTGCTTTGTATAATAATATTTCTGACATACGTTTTATTGCAATACTAAATGGTATAATAGTATGTTCAGTACAACCAGGTGATGTATCAGTATGATTACCACCAGTACAAACAGTACAAAAACAGTATCACATGTTTCACAAAATAATAATTCTTGATTAAAATGAGTTGAACATTTTGGTATAACTTCACGTCTTTGACGTGACATTAAATCAATAATTGATTAACTAAAAAACTTGGTGGTAATGCTGGTACACCACCACGTGGTATTGTTATTAATTCACGACATATTGGACAACGAAAATGTCCAACTTCACGTGTTTGTGATGCTGCTATTCTTGTTAAACAATGTAAACATACCTAAAATATATTTATTCATTATTAATCAACATAATTTTATTTATTTTTATTTAAACTTACTGTATGTGAACATGGTAATAATTTTGGTGTATGTTCACTTCCATCATAGACACATAGACATGTACCACATGTTAAAAAACTTTCATTAAAATCCTCGTAATTTATGCTTACTGTTTCCACGAGCATTGAGCTCATACTGACCATCCGTTCACCAAGTCTTGTTCTGTTTAAAAAATAAAAAACAAATAATATCTTTAATATTTACCAATAAAATTTAAATTTCTAACTGTATTATTCATCAAAAATATCAAGTTTAATAGCAATTTTATTTTATTATATAAATAAATTACTTATATAAAAATAAACCTAGCCAATTTTTTAAAAATAAAAATAATATATTTCTTTTTTTTTATAACACAAAACTCACTGTATTGCTAGTCGTAGTGAGTCCATTGTCTCGATAAAAAAAAAAATTTACAAAAACAATAATTGGATAAAAAAATTATACGTAAATTAAGATACTTGTTTGATAAATTATGGCGTAAAAATTAAATTAATAATTGATAATTAAAAAAAAAATAAAAAATAAATTAAATCACACACAAAAAAATAATTTAATTTTATTTATTTTTTATCATTCAAATTGAATTATTATAATTTTCTTTTTTTTTTAAACATTTTTTTTTTTTTTTTTTGGAGTAAATGTATTTATTTATTATTCACATCATCAGCTGAAAATCTTTATTCGCCATTCTTTATCTCTCTTTCAACGCAAACATTGAGAAAAAAAAAAATAAAAAAAAATTGAGTAAAATGAATTTTTTTTATTAAAATTTTTTATTGTTTTATTTGTTTAGATGGTTATCGAGATTTTATTAAATATTTATTTGCTTAATTTAATAATATTTATTAAATTTTTTATCTGTGACACACAACAAGTCAACAACAATGAAATAAAAAAATAAAACTGAACATCCAGATGCACGTTTCACGAACGAGGACAAAATGCCGACCAATCATAATTTTTATTTTGAAAAAAAAAAAAGGGTAGGATAGACTAAAATCAACTACATAAAAGTAGGGATATAAAAATAATCAAGTGGGAAGACGCCATGTTTTCATGTGTGTGGTTTTTAAAAAAAAATAAATATAGTTTTTTTTTTTTATCATCAAAGTATAATTTACAATAAATAATATTTGTGTTATTTTTAAAATTTAAACAAACAAGTGTATTAATTAATAATGATTTTTAAATTTAAAATAAATTAAAAAAAAAAAGTTATGTATAAATAGAACAATAAAAATGAAAAAAAAAAAAAGAGGTTAGAATTGTTTGATTTTTTTTTTTTGTTTATTTATTTTTTTTTTTTCAACTGACGTTTCTATGTATACTCTCGTGGAATTTACTTGAGGTTGGTGATCTTGCGGAGGTCATGACCGGTAAATTAAATTGTAAAAAAAAAAATATCACTGATAATAATAATTTTTAATAATCAAAATAATAAATTTAATTGTTAAGCTATTTTTACAGACAATGTTTCAAATGTCAAGTAGAAAAAAAAACAACAATTATTCAAAAATTAAATATTCATTTATCAATCACTTTTTTTTATTTATAAAAATTGTTATTTTTTTTTTTAAATAAATTATTTAGAAGCAAAGTGAGAAAATAAAAAATACTCTGAACAGCTGATTTGATCTTTGAACTTGCATTCTCGTTTTCCATGTAATTTAAATACTAAAAAAATAACTTAAACAATTTTTAATATTAATAATAAATAAATAATTGATAAACTCACATGAAATAACAGCAATTTATGCAGTAAAACTCTCAAGCTTGACTAAAAAAAAAGATAATAATAAACATAAAAAATACAAAACAACTTTTTTTTTTTTTTTATATTCAACTATTATTATTATTTATTTTTCTATTGTAATTATTATTATTATGAATGATAAATTGATTATGTATTTATTAAAAATATTTTAAATATTTTTTTTGTTGGCTTATATTGATTCACAACACGTAATATTCACAAAACTGACCAGGTGTCACGCAGGTGTGTGTAGAAAAACTTTTATATTATTTTTTTTTTTCATATCATTATTACTCATTGGCTCTTGAATAATTTTATAATACATATATTTTTATATTTGAAAAAAAAAACAAATAAACTTTGCTAAAAAAAAATTTTAATATTTTTTTGTTTATAATTATATAATTATTTATATACACAATTAAAACATGCGCGTTATAATCGGGTCATACACTTGACTGATATATATTTTTTAGAAAATTTTTATTTTGTTATTTCGAATAATAATAAAAATATATTTATTGAAAAATAATAATGTTTATATAAATTAATAATTTAAATTTCTAATTCACTTTGTTAATAAATGCTTTACTTTTTTATAAATTTGTTGGTTGAAGTTTTTGGATGTCTTAGATTGTTTATAAATTCGTGATTTTTGTTGTTTTTTTTTTTTTAAATATTTATTTTTTCTCTGGTGTTCGACAAATCGCAGCCATTGGTACTGGGTAAAATGAAACAAGGGTGCGCAAGCACCCCCTTTTTGTTATTACTCAAACTGGGGTCATTTAACAATAATAATAATTCACAAATACATACGTATGAATTTAATAAACACGTAATATAGGTCATGATCTAAATAGAATGAAAATTCAAACTTTTATTTCTACATTTATAATAAATTGATGAAAAAAAATTTTAACAAAGAGTTATTGTCGTTTTAATTGTTTATAATTTATCAGACAATTATTATTATTTTTATTTTAAATATTCGTTGTATTTTTAATCCAGTTTAAATAGTAATAAACATTTGAATGAATATCAGGATATCCATTGGCACATGGAGAACCCCATGATGCAATTGCAATTTGCATGTTTTCAATAACAAGTGGACTTCCAGAATCACCCTGAAATTTAATAATAAAATATAAAATAAATTGATTTACATTTTTAAAAATAATAATTACTATAGATTAATTTAAATTCTTACAAAACACAAACCACCGTCTGATGTTGATGTACAAATTTGTCCACATCCAACTTTTGGAAAAATTTTTTGGCAACGATCAAGTTTAATAATATTTAATTTGATAACTTGAAGTTCATTATTAACAAATCCATCTGGCTAAAATAAAAAAATTAATTTAAAAAAAAAATAGTTTAAAAATAAATAATAAAAATTTACCAATGTTGTACCCCATCCAGTAAAAATTCCAGCTAAATTACTATCAGAGAAATCACGATTTGGTAATTCAACTGGTTTGATAATATCATTAAATAAAATTTCATCAACAACTCTAACAAGACCAATATCATGAGCATGTAATTCTCTATCATAATCATGATGGATAAAAAAATAATCAGCTCTATATGCTAGACCATCGACAATTAAATTATTTGTACCAACAATAACAGCTATATCATTTGGTTGATATTTAATTAAACAATGTGCTGCTGTTAAAATCCAGTATGAATTTAATATTGTACCACCACATTTATGACTACCTTGAATTCTTAATGATACAATCCATGGGTATAAATGTTCATCAGCATTTTCACCTCCCAAAATACGTTTCACAATTTTTCCCTCAATAAAATTATCACAAATAATTATCAAATTAATTAAAATACATAATTTATCAAACAGCATATTTAAAAATATTATAAATTCAAATTAAAATTAGTTTATATATCACATGAATCAACTCATAATACACACTGATAATTATTATTTCAACTTTGTCATAATAAAAAAACACATTTTCATCGTATCATTTGAGACTTTATTTTCTTAAAACTAATCCCTTTTATCATCTTGAGTCATTATAAAATAAATTTCTAGTGAATCATGTTTGTTATTATTTCATATATATTTATTAATTTACTTTGTTAATTATAACATTTTTAATATAAATTTATATCATTTGTTTTTTTTAATAATCATCATCATCTTGCTCTGTTTCATCATCATCATCATATTGTTTACTATTAATCATCATATTAATCCAACCAGTGTAACTGTAAACTCTTGTAAAAACATCTGGAAAATAAGGTATAAAAAATTAATATTAAATTTTAAAAATAAGAAAATTATTAATTTTTTTTAATGTTTTTTTTTTTCACCAGGTTTTCCTTTGGCACATGGAGTTCCCCATGAGACAACACCAATCTGTACACCATCAGCTACCAGGGGACCCCCAGAGTCGCCCTGAAAAAAAAGAGATGATTAATATTTTTTAAAAATGAAGAAAAAAAAATTTGATCGTGCTGGGAGAGTTGGCCCTCCTCAATGTTGAGATATATATTTTATAATACTTACATGACAAGCACCTTGTCCTCTTTTATTTAATGTACATATATTTCTATTTGTTATACGAATATTATGATACATCATACAGTGCAATTGATCAATAACTGTTAAATTAATAAATTGCAAATCATTTGGTGTTTTTCCTGGATACTAAAAAAAATATTATACATTAATTTCTAATTTATAATGATAAAATTTAATAATGTAAATATACAAACACTTGTTGTTCCCCAGCCAGATAAAACTGCTGGATAATTACTCTTATCGAAATTCGTAGTAGGTAAATCAACTGGTTTAATATTTTCTGTAAATTCAATATCTTTGTCAACATGAATTAATCCAATATCATTACGTACAAATATTGAACTATATTCTTCATGACCATGTATTTTAGCTGATTTATATTCTGTACCACCTTCATCTAGCTTTGTTGTACCAACAACAGCTGTTATCACTGTATCGTTAAATCTGTGCAAATTAATTATGTATCATTTTAATGACTATATTTACATTATGTAATTTTGTAAATTTTTATTTTTAAAGACAGAATTTCTTTTTTAATTTACCCTTTTAAACAATGAGCTGCTGTTAAAATCCAACGATGATTTAATAATGATCCACCACAAAAATGACGTAGTTCACCTCCTTTTGTACGAATACGTAATGAGACTTGAAAAATTGAAAAAATTTCATTTAAAAAATTACTTGATAAATTTGAAATTAATATTTATAGATATTTAATTACCTTGATAAGGAAATTGGCCATCATCAGCTGGATTTCCTCCAACAATTTTTGGATTACCCTCAAAATTATTTCCGTATTCTGTTATTAAAAAAAAAATAGCAAATTAGTGATTTATTATTAAATTGACGCGTTTTATTTTATAACTAACCAATTGATAAATTTATTAAATTAAAAGTTAATAATATTGCCAATAATTTATAAATATAATTATTTTTAATTAAGAACAACATTGTTTTACAAATATTCAACAAGTATTTAAAATTTTAACGACACTTTGCACTATTTATATGAAAAAAAAAAAATAAAAAAAGAAGGAGAATATTCAAAAAGATAAAAATGTAATTAAAAGAAGAAAAAATTAAGAACAAGTTATAGCCTCCTGTTGTTTTTTTTTTTTCTGTGATATGTTTATTTAAATTTAAGGTCAGATAGACGTTTTATAAAATAGAGTAAGATTTAAAATGTATCTGGTGTAAAAGATTACGATATTGAAGTGAAAAAAAAAAAACACTGGTGCAATAAAACAACAACAAGTGAAGGGACAATCATTGTTCGAGGTGTCCCCCACTGTTTAGTTTTATTTTTTATTTGTTGTTTTTTTATCATAAATACCGGAAGAATTACATGATTTTAAAAAACTAAAAAAATAAAATAAACCACAGTATGAAAGCGAAAATGAAATAATTACTTTTTTTTTTTTATTATCTTAAATTTTTTTTTAGATAACTTACTCTACTTGTTTGTAAATAATTATTGACATAAATTTAATTTTTTTTTTTTATTTATAATATCTTGGCTAATTCTTACATAATGGAATATCAATTAATTATTTTTATTTCGATTAATTTAATGTTTGAATTGAATAATTTAAATTTAGAAAAACAAAATGTTTTAATTTTAGTTTGAGGAGTTTAATTTGAAGATTGATTCTTTTGGTTGTAATATACTTACCTATGTATTTTTTTTTTAGAAAATTTATAATTTAAATTCAATATTTATCCAAAATCTAATATTGTTTTTTAATTATTAATATTTTTTTTTTATCAACAGAAGATCATTTATTAACGATCGGTTAATTGTCAGATCTTTGAGTTATTTGTTTTTTAATTTTGGGATATTTGAAAAATTATGTTGCGTTATGAAAAATACAACAGGTCATTGGCACTTTGGTTGAAATATTTTTCCGCTTTTATTTTGAGAGTAATTTGAATGTTTTTTAAGGGAGAAGAAACAAAAAGAAGAAGAAAAAGAAAATATATATCTGTAACCGCAAATGAAATTAATAATTAATTGTCAATTTATTAAAAATAAATCACCTCAAATTACATTAATTATATATTGTAATATTGTTACTGTTATTATTAATAGTAAATTATTTAAAAAAAAAAAATGTTTATAATTTATTTATCAATACATGTATTACATATATCTTAGTTGAGGAAACAAAAACAAGTAAATATAATGTAAAATATAAATAAAACATTATGGTAACTTATTTTTTTTTGTTATCAATAATCAATTATTTGCAAATTGAGGAAAAATATTAACAGGAAAAAAGCAGTGATTATAGACTATATAAGAAAAAATTTATTTCATAAAAAAATTATTTGATATACCTATAACTTTGTGGAGAAAAAAGTTTTAAAAAAACTTAAATATGTTGATATATTTTATTTATTTTATTGTTTTTATTAACAGTGATATTTTTGTTGGTGCTCAGGATTTTGATTCATCATCAACTTCTGAAGATATAGAGGTAAAAAAAATTTCTCTATATTTTTCTATTAATTAATAAAAATTTTCTACTAAAATCATCTTGAAATAAAATACTCTGGTAAATAATTTTCCAACAAGAAAAAAATATACTGTACGTTTAATTGGTATAAAAAACATTATCCTATATTTAAAATTAAAATTAATCATTATAAAAATAATTGAAGCATAGTAAAATATAAACATAATGATTTAATGACTATTTTGAATTTGCCAAAAATTATGACAACAGTATATATCATAGGATATAAATAAATAAATATTTCATTTAACAATTTATTTATTTTTTTAAATTTACTTTTATCATACATCTTGGATAAATTTAAAATTAATTAATTTAAAAATAAATTAATTAGTCATCGTATTGTAATGACTCAATGTTATTATTATTTCAAATTTAATTTTTTTTAATATTAATCTTTCAAATATTGTATGAAATGTTTATTTATTTTTATTTTATTATTTCAATTTATTATTATATATTATTAAATAAATAATTATTATAAATCTTGGATAAATTTATAGCTTATTCATTTTTTACTAGCTAGTATAGATATTTTTTAAATATTACAGAAAATTAAAATTATATTCGATGAAATTGTCGCTACATATCGTCCAGTTATTGAGGTTGATAAAAATATTACTGGTGATGAATTATCAACTTATCAATTGAAGGAAGAAATATCGGAAGAAAATCCATTTACAGTATGAATATATTACTCACTGATTATTCTTAAAAAAAACTTTAAAAATAAATTATTTGTGTTTTTTTATTATTAGGCTTTCTTTGGCAATCCTTGTGGGCTTGATTGCTCTGATGAATACCGAATTTTAAATTCAGTTGATGTCTGTAGTATTTTAGATAGCTCTGAAGAAGAATACAATTTGGCAAAAACACTTTTAAAAGCTATTGGATTACCTGAATCATGTCCAATTGAATCAGTAAAAAAAATTATCAAACAATAATTATACACTGTAATACGCTTTTTTAAATTCCATTTCAAATTGTGATTATTTTTTTTTCCAGGGTAAATATACTGCATCTTCAGAAATTGATGATCCTGAAATAAAAAATACAATTGGTAATTTATGTAGTTCTAAAAATTTATATTGTTCAAATAAAAGATTTCATATAAAATTAACTAACAAAAATCTCGATCAAATGGAAGTATTTGATGGAGTTTATAATATTCCTGCAATCGACAAAAGAAATAATTTATTTTGTTAAATTAAAACACAAATAATTACTTGTATTGTTGCGATAAAATAAATAAAAATTGTTTCAACTTATTATTGATCATTATTTAAATTAGATACATGAATTTTTAATTTTATTCTTTGTTTATTTTTATTATATATTTTACTGAATAATTTAAATTGTTCATGACGTGCGTATGTAACTAATTTACGATCAAATACTTTAGTGGTTCCGCCTACTTACACTATAAGCAATACATCTTTTATTTTTTCATGACAGACATTTTATACAACCTCTTTAAATACTTTAAATATATTTTGTTTAATAAAAAATTTTCTTGAATAAAATTTACCACAAAATTAACAACAATACAAATTTATATTTAAAAAATCATTAAATTGTTTTTTAAATTTTACTTTATATCATTTTAAAAAACATTTTTTATTAAATATACAATAGTCAGGGATAAAAAATAAATAAATTTTAATAAAAAAAACAACAACAATTATTTGTATTATCATTAAAAATATTAATTAAAAATTCATTAATAAATAGCGATAAAAATATCTAATTATTTTAAAAAACAATTTGAGTTTATTAAAAAAATTAAATTAATGATTAAATAATATATTTAAAAAATAATTTTAGACACATTCTTAAGTGTATTTCATCATAATATATAATTTTGGCCTTGTCGGAATTTTTTAGCTTCCACGTTCTCATCCTCAGAGGTCAAAAGTCATCGGGACCTCCCTCATTATTTCCCCTTCTTAAATAAAAAATTTTTTATTTTTTAAATTTTTTACTGTATTACTAAATTTTATTATTAAAAAAAAATCTTTTAAAATATTTATATACTTATTTTATTAATTTATAAATAAATAAATTAATTAATTAAATTTAAAAAATATATTTTTTATGCGATTATAATATTTTTTAATATTTTTTATTTAAAAAATTTTTCGACACATCGTGAGAAAATGCAATTATTTTTGGCATCTATAATTTCATTGGTTTGTAAAATTTTACGCGGGAATATTTTAACCAATCATTTATTTATCCGTAAGATCAAAACCCTTCCACAGGCTGTAATTTTTTTTATTTTTTCTTCATTCCAACAACTCTAAGGTACATCAGTTAAAACATTCAACAATCAACTTTCAAACAGCCAACATTTATCCAAAGCTAAATAAATAATAAAATAAACTATTAAAAAATAAAATTTATAATTTTTAAGTTAATAAAAATTACAATTATTTAAAACAAAAAAAAGGTATGTGTATTTGTTCGAAATAATATTTGTTTTTTTTATATGAAAAGAAAAAAAAAAAAAGTGCTTTTCAATTGATTAGAAAAAAATTAATTTAAATTATTAATTAATTATTTAAAAAAAATTAAATATACATATGATTTTTTGAATATTTAAAAAATAAAATTCAAGTAGATAAATAAATCAAGATAAAAAAATTATGTGAGTTCAGTGGGTGTGATAAAATTCGTGTATAGCGTGTAAGATAATTTGCGTCTATAGAGAAGATATAATTAAGGCCCTTGGGGGCCTCATTGCCAGTTGTTGTTGTTGTTTATTTATTTATTTTTTTACTTTTTATATACATGGTAACATGGGTATTGAGTACATTGGTACAGCCACGTAAAAAAAAAATAAAAAAAATTATATGCAGACATGTATGCACACACGAGAATTGAGCTTGAGATAAAATAAGATTAAAAAAATATTTTACCACGGAAAAGGTCAATGGGGTTAGGCATTATTCCCAAGGCATTTTTTTTCATTCTTATTTTATTTTTTTTTTAATCTTATTTTTTGCTTAAAATCATTTTTTAAATCTTTTTATTCATTTTTAATAATATTATTTTTGATTTTTAGATTAACATAATTTATAGATTAAAAAATAATTAATTTAAAATGTAATTATTTAATTGACAATGGGTCAACTTAATAGTCAACATTTACGTCCAAAATTATCATTAACATGGGTACTTCATGATGTTAATAAAAATGATAAAAAAAATATTAAAATAAAAAATTCAAAATTTAATATTGATGATAATAAAAATATACAAAATTATAATCTAAATGAACATGAATTATCTAAAAAGGTAAATAAATACATTAAATTAATAATAATAATTATAATTAAATAAAAAAAATTTATTATTTTTTATAGAAAAAAAATAAAAAATCTCGTAATAATCAAGATATTTTAAATAATTATAATAAAGTAACAAGAGCAATATCTGAACCAAATTTAATACTACGTGATTCATTAACATCAAATTTAAATGATAAATATAAATATCATCGTAAAAAACGTACAAAAAAATCAAGTAATATAAAAAAAAAATTTAAATATGAAATAAATGATTTGGATTTATTTTTAACAAAGGTAATAAAAAAAAATATAAATAATAACAATTTATAATATTGCTTAATATATTAAATAATAATAATTTTTTAAATTAAATCAGGCATCAATTGATGAACCAGCAAATATACCAATTGTCATATCATTTACATCAGTATTATATCAAACTCAAAATGGTATACAAGATGAAATATCATTACCACTTGGTACAATTGTCAATGCAATATTTAAAAATGATAAATGGCTTTATTGTACAACACCACATAATAAAGAAGGATATGTTATTTATTCAGCATGTTTACCACTTGGTATATTACCACAACCAACTCGTGGACCTTGTTGGGAAGATACAACTGATGTTTTTCCAAAACCATTAGGTATTTTTCATAATTTTTAATAATGAAATTATATTTAAAAAATTATTGTTTTCTTCTTTTTTTTTCTAGGTAATATGACTGATAGACAAAATGATACGAGATCAGAATGTGATGATAGAAATAATCGTTATTCAAGATTAAATAAAAAAAAAAATACAAAATATGATGAATTATTTTTTGATCATTATTATAAACATATTGATAATAAAAAAAAAATTATTTATACACGTCGAATATTATTGTGTATACAATGTGATTATTTAAAAAATGATAATGATGATGATACAATATCAGTTAATAAAGGTGATGTTGTTGTATTAATTAGTGATCATATTAAAAATTGGTTTTTAATACAAAAAAATGATGGGCATCAAGGTTTTATTCCAGCTAAAATTGCTAATCATGGTTTTATTTAATTTTTCAATATTTAAAAGTAAAATTTTATGTATTTTTAATGTAAAAATTGTATTTAAAATTATTATCAAAATATTTAGATAATAATTGAGTTTTGTTTTAATTTTTTTTAACCAACAAGATTATTGATTTTTTTTGTATGTTGGTGAAAAAGGAAGATAAGATGTCCATTTCCATCTGAAAAAGAATGAAAAATATTTAAAGAAATTTTGTTAATAATAAATATTTATAATTTCATACCGTCTTAGTAATTTCATTCCAATTGGAAAATCAAATGTATTATATTCTGGTTGAGTATTATCATTTGATTCTGAAACATCAATATTAAGTGACATTTGATTTGACCATGAATCTAGTCCTCTTTCCTCATTTGTTCCTTGAAAAAAAATTCGAAAAAAAAAAATTATTATTATTCGAAAAATTATGTTGATGTTCGTTGACCTAAAAAATGTTTATAAAATTATTTATGTATTTGTTTTTAATTTTATTGCTATCATTAATGTGAATATAAAAATTTATTTTTACCTGGTATTATGTTATCTAATAGACAACCAATAAAACCGCCAACGAGAATAGTTGTACTTAGTAAAACTGTTAAAATACCATCAACAGTATTGTTGCCTGTTTTTACGACCTCTGGATTTACAATCATCCACTTGGATAATACCTTAAAGTTTAAAATTAAATTTATGTTTTTTTTTTTTTTTTAGCATGACAAAAAAAATTTTAATTTGCTATTTATTGTTACAAGTGGAAAGAAGATGGAAAATCCCAGAATATAAAGATTTCTTGGTGAATTTAAATTGACATATTGAAGCGCTGATAAGCCTGTAAAAATAAAAAAAAAATATATCATCATAAGTTGAAAGAGATAAAATTAAAAGAGCGTAATCTCTTGGTACTAAAATTTTTATTTTTTTTCTATTATTTTTATTAACTTGTTAATTATAATAACAAGCAAGCGTATTGCAATTATTTATTTTACCAATATTTTTTATAAAATTAAAGAAAAAAAATAATAAGATAATTCAGTTACACTTAATTCTGTGTTGTTAAATTAAAATACTGTTAATTTATTTATAAATTAAGCTTACCAAATGCGGTTATCATTCCAAACATAACACAAAAAATACCACCAACAATGGGTTCAGGTATAATGATAAATATTGCTCCAAATTTACAAATAATACCTTGTAAAATCATTAAAAAACATGCCCATTGTATAACACGTCTACTTCCAACTTTGGTAACACCAATTGTACCAACATTTTCACCAAATGTATTTGTACCATTACCACTTCCCCAAATTCCAGCTAACACTGTTCCAATACCTTCAATTGCAATACCACGATTGATAGCATGCACTGGTGGTGGTGGAGCTCCACACATTTTCGATGTTGTTGGATAGTAACTAATTGATTCAACAGTACATGCAAGAACACCAGCCAACATTCCAAGTACCCCAGCTAAACTTATTGTTGGTAAACCCCATTGAAATGGATATGGTATACGAAACCATGGTGAATCACTTAATATATTTATTTTAGCATCTGTTCGTGCTGGATGACCAATTTGTAAATAATTTGTAAATGTTAATAAACCACAAATTGCCCACATGATAATAATTGTCAGTAGTACCTTGAAGGAAACAAAATATTATTATAAATAATTTGAACACAAAAAAAATAAAGTAAATAGGTATAAACTTACTGGAAATAATTTAAATAAATAAAACCATTTAATATTTATACCATTATTTTTAGTATAAACAATTATTGGACAACGTGTATTAACAAGTAGTTGTGAATAAACAGTTAACATAATTATTGTTATTGATGATATACCCCAGTGTTTTGATGCAGCACTTGATGCATTTTCAAATAATGATAAACCAACTAGTGATACTGTTGGTACAATTGTTAATGGTGTTATAAATTTTAGCAAATAACCAACGATACCAAATAAACCAATGAATACTTGAAATAATGCTGATACAGCAATTGCACCAGATAATTCACGCATACGTAATTGCCAAAGTTCAGTACGATTATCTGATGTCATTGAATTCATTATTTCTGATGAAGGACATTTCCATTGTGGTAAATTTAATATTGCAAGTGTTGGAACAAGAAATGATATTGTTCCACCTTGAACAAGTGGTAATCTTAAAAATAAAAATAACATTAATAACATTGATATGGTATAATTATTAAATTATTTTTATTTTACCTGCATCCAAATGTTGTTTGAAATAATGTGACAAGGCCAGTTACAAATATCATTGTTGATATTATATAACTTCTTGATGGATCATCTTCAGCCATACATAATGCTGGTGTTAATATAAATGGTATTGATACTATTGCACCGATCATCGTTAAATAATGCTATAGAAAAAAAAATAATTTTATGATTTCTTTATTTGTATTTCATTTTAAATTAATACTTGTAAATATTATTAAGAATTTTATTTTTTTCATCAAAGTTTTATCAAGAAATATTTACAGCCCTTGATAAATATGAAAATTTCATTAATTTTTACACCGTGCTTATTACGATCTATTACATGATAATTTCTTTTTTTTTTTTTTATAAAAATACATTGATTACTGTGAATGAAAAGATAAATAAAAAAAAAGATAAAAAAAATGGTATATCAACTTGAAAGTAATAAAAAGCTTGTAAAACCTGTACCTGAATGGCCATAAAAAAACAAAGATACCAAGGTGGTGTATCATCGATTCCATAAGATAATCCAGGATTATCATTTTTATTATCTTTGTTTTCATCATTGGCACTATCACAACCTTGATGATTATCAAATTCCTAAAACATTAAAAAAAAAAAAACATTTATTATTACATTTTCATTTCATGAATTGTTTTTTTTTCACGACAGATAATAAAGCAATTTAAAATTTAAAGAAAATATGATCTCCAATAGAATATTTAAATTCAACACCCGGAAATGTTAAATGTTGAGTCAATTTTTTTCCACCAGGTAAAATTTTAATCTTCAACTTTTAATCGTAAATTTGAATGTCACAATATATTCAAAAGATAAATAATAATTTATTGATATGATTAAAAAAAAATGAAAAGAAAAAACACTTGGATATTCATTGGAATTGATAATTTACAAATACTTGATCAATCACTTAAATGATATCAATTAAAATGACCTCGATAATAATTTATACATTGAAACTTGTTTCCTTTCATTTTAAATAATTTATATTAAAACAAAAAAATAATATTGTTATTAATAAATAATACTTACAACGTTAGACAATTCCATTATTAAATAACCAAATTTTTAATTTATTTATTATTTAAAAGAAAAATTAAATAACATAAAAATTCACTTTTCAATATTATAAAAACATTTTAAATTTAAATATATGTAAATAAAATGAAATAAAAAATTTCTATGTTTAAAAAACAGGCAAATAATGAGACTCGATAACATTGACAGAGTTAGACAATAATTGTCAGGGTTATAACGAATGCGTATTGAGTTCTCAGTTGTGTATGTTAAATTTTATTATTTATTTTAAGCCAAAGTTAACAATGTAGTAGGGGTATACATAAATAAAGAGAATGACAAGGTGTATAGAAAAAATATATATATCTATATGATATTTATGAAAAAAAAAAGATAAAAAGGATTTTTAAAATTAAAAAATTAATTGTATCAAAGAGAACTAATAAATTTTTTTATCTTTTTACCCAAAATTGTACAAATAATCATATAATATAATATAATATTTCATGCCTCTTTTTACTGGTGAAATTAAAAATAAATGATAAAATTTATATAAAAATTTTAATCAATTTTTAATTAACATGATTTAAAATTTATTTTGTCTGTAATATTTATGCGTGACAATATATATAATTATCAATTATAATGAAAAAAAAAATGTTATTTTAATTAAAAAAAATAAAAATTTTTTATTTTTTTCTATTTTATGACCTCTTTAATTACTTTTTTTCTTTTACCTTGATCACGTAATTTTTTACCAAGTCAATAAAATTTAAAAGATTTATTTTTAAATGTATTACGCATTGATTCAAATTCAAATTTACCTGTATGGGGTACATATCGTTATGTTATGTTACCTAATACACAAAAATCATATGATCAATATGATGATGCATATGTTAGACAATTAATAAAAGGTGATATGAATAGTTTTGAATGGCATCAAGGACCAAAAACATTAAATTCATTAACATCACCATCAAGCATGATTAAAGTTATTTTTAGCTCAATTAATGAACGTGATGTAATGCTGGCAAACGGAAAACTTAAACCAGAATCAATTACAAGCTCAAGACTTGATGAAGATTATATATTTGGATGTGAATATAGTGGTATTGATTTAATGAAAAATAAACGTGTAATGGGACTTGTTAAGACAAATGCACTGACAAATTTAATTGAAAGTAATTCAATATTAACTTGGAATATTCCTGATAATTGGTCATTACCAGAGGCTGCAACAGTTCCATTAGCTTATGCAACATCATATCTTGCATTATATATTTATGGTAAAATAAAAAGAGGTGATAAAGTATTGATTCATCATGCAACTAATGTTATTAGTCAGGCAGCAATAACATTGGCTCTCAATGAAGGAACAATGGCCCTGAATGAAGGATGAAGTATTTGTAACTGTAAAATCATTGAAAATGAAAAAATTTATTATCAATAAATTTCCACAAATTAAACAAGATCATATTGGAAATTTAATTGACATGAATTTAATTGAAAATATAATTATTGAAATAACCAAAGGACAAGGTGTAAATGTTGTTTTAAATTTTGTTTCTGATAATCATAAAAATATCTTAATCAATTGTTTAAAAGAAGGAGGTAAACTTTTGCAAATCAAAGACGTTGATAATGAAATAAATAATACTATTGAGTTTGATTTAACAAAAAGTATAGACTTTCAAGTTATTTCATTGATTGATTTACTCAAAACAAATAATGATGATGATGAAATATTATTAAAATTAAGAGATCTATTACAAAATGGTGTTAATGAAGGAATTGTCAAACCATTGAGTAGTATAATATTTAACAGAGATCAATTGAAGCTTGCATTTGAACATTTGATGAATAATAATGAAGTTACTGAAAAGGTAATGAGAAAAAAAAAAACCAAATAAATTGTTGTACATTATATTTTTTCTCTTTTATTTTGTTTCAGGTTGTTATTCAAATTCAAAATGAAATTAATAATAAATTAAACAGCAAGCAACTGATATCTTTACCAGTAATTCCACGTTTTTACTGTAATCCAAATTACAGTTATATTATTTATGGTGGACTTGGTGGTTTTGGTCTTGAACTTGCAGATTGGTTATTCATTCGTGGAGCAAAATATTTGATATTAACTTCACGAAGTGGTATTAAAAATGGATATCAACAAATGAAAATTAATTATTGGAAAAAAAATGGTGTAAAAGTTGAAATAATTTCAGAAAAATTGGCTCACATTGAAAAAGATTGTGTTAATATTTTAGAAATTTCTTCAAACATTGCACCAGTTGGTGGAATTTTTAATCTTGCTGTTGAACTTGATAACAAGCTTTTTTGTAATCACACAGCTAAAACTTTTGATTATTCTTTTAAATCAAAAGCTTGGAGTACTAAAAATTTTGATAAATTATCAAGAAAAATGTGTAAAAATATTAAAAATTTTGTTGTTTTTTCTTCAGTAGCATCCAGTTATGGTTGTCAAGGAATGACAAGTTATGGAATGACAAATTCTATCATGGAAAAAATTTGTGAAAAACGAATTGCCGATGGATTACCAGCATTGTCAATACAATGGGGAGCTATTGATAATGTTGGTATACTTGAAAATATGCAAATAAATAACAATAACTCTATATTTGCTGGTACTTTTAGACAAAAAATTTCATCATGTATTGATGCACTTGATAAATTTTTAATGCAATCACAACCAGTTGTATTAAGTATGATTATTCCAGAAAAACAAAGCAAAAAATCAGATACTATATCAAATATCGTTGATGCTGTTATTAAAATAATTGGTCTCAAAGATTCAAAAATGATTAATAAACATGTGCCACTTAGTCAGCTTGGAGTGGACTCAATTTTGGTATTTGAAATCCAAAAAACTCTTGAACAGGAATTTAATATTATTCTTAAAGTTTATTATTATTATTTGGACTCTATTGTTGTTGTAAATAATTTCTTCAAACACTCATTAATAGAAAACCAAACTATGTCGCCATAAAAATAATAAAAAAAAAGCAACTGAAACTGTATAGTTGATGATTTTAAATATATATAAAGTCGTTATATATTTTTTGATTAAATACACTTTTATGTCCCTTGGAAAATATTGAACTAAAATTTTTTATCCATATACCTTATAAAGCTGTATTATCAAATCGTATTAACTCGTCAATTTATAGATTAACCAGACAGAATGAAATTATCTACCCATATGACCCTTCTGCATTGCTTCATGTGATCTTTAAAAATTTACAGGTTTATAATTTTAAGTGCGGTTGAAATTAGAATTGATTTTATAATATGATTGCGTGACAATTTTCAGGTAGACTGTTATTAATAATTAATAAAATAATTTTATGATAATTTACTTTTAAAAGAAAGTTTTTAAACTCAAATTATTTTAAATACCTCGTTATTTTTTCGATAAAACTCCAATTAAGAGTTATTATTTTGGTATAAATAATTATTTACCAATTATTTACCGTTTTTGGTTTTTCTTTTTTAGTCACTCTTTATAATTCACTGCAGTGGTTTATATTAGTTCAATAAAAATGGGAAAAGAAGAACAATTGAAAAATATTGCAAAATGTAGAAAAAGACTAAAATTAGTAACAATGGCTTTGGGTATATGGCCTCAAAAAAATCCGAATACTAATTTTTATTGTATCCAATCATATATTGTTGTGGTCTATCTTGTCATTGTATATTCTGCTGTTTTAAATTTTATGTATCAAAATCGTCATTCTTTTACAATTGTTTTAAAAGGAGCAAGTTTAAGCTTGAGTTTCTCTATTGTAACACTCAAGGTAAGTTTAAAAACACATTTATTTATTTATTCATTTATTTATGTACTTTTTTAAAAGGTTGTCGTGTTTATTTATCGACGTAAAAAATTACGTGAAGTTGAAGATACAATGGAAGAAATATTAAAATCACAATTGGGAAAATCAGATGAACTTGTGACTACAATGCTTGGTCCACTTGATTATTTTGCACAACATATTTCATTTGGAATATTTTTTTTTGGCTATGCTATTGGAACTGTATTATATTCATTTCCAATAACCCCCATAACACATACACCATGTACACCCAAATATACCACAAATCCAACAATATATCCATATGAAATTGTGGGTGGTAGTCCTCTATGGTGGGCACATTTTGCATTTGAATCAATTTTGAGTTTTGTTTTTTGTTCAATTGGTACATGTACTGATAATTTATTTGGTTATTATTGTTCACATATTATGTCACAATTTCGTGCATTAAATTATGAAATGGAAAATATTAAACTTGATGATCAATTAAAGAATAATATCAAAGATATTGTTATAAAACATCATAAATTAATAAATTGTTGTGAATTATTAATGGAAATATATGGCGAAATTGTAATTGTATTATTAATTACAACTGCGCTTATATTGTGTTGTTTAGTTTTTCAAATAAGCCAAGTAATATTTTATTTTTTTAACACTCTAAATTAACGTAATATTTATATATAATAATTTTATTATTAGATGACACAAATAACTATTGGTCAAGTAATATGGTTTACTGTTTATATTTGTTACAAATTATCACAAGCTTTAATTTATGCATGGGCAGGTGAAAAAGTTATTGAAGAGGTTTTTATTTTCAATAATATTTAATTAATAACATTAACAGTTTTGGTTATTTAAATTTTTAACTTTATAATTGATAGAGTGAAAAATTTCGTATGGCAATTTATACGTGTTCATGGGAAACACAATACAGACGAGATTTAGGAAAATATCTTATTATTATGATGAGTCAAAGGCCAGTCAGTTTTACTGCATGTGGTATAGTATCTGTTGATGCTAAACTTTTCACATCAGTAAGTGAATTATAATTAATAATTAATAATCATCAGCTATCAACTAATCTACGTAAAGTTTCACCTTTTTATCTGGCACATGGGACCTCACATTCATCTCATTTATCACCTGTTAATGCTACGATTTCTACTACTAACAATAAAGTCTGTAGGAATACGTTGCTATTAAATCACATCATGTTATTATAGCTGTGTACAAAAATCTAATCATGTTTGATTCACTCTCCTCTTGTACCTAGTCTAGTTCTTAAGCAATTCCAATAATGGTCATAATTTTTTAATTTTTAAGTTAATTTATCGTAATCTAATTTAACTCAATACAATTTAATTTAAGTTCAAGTACATATATATACAAATGTTTATAATATGTCTATTACACTGTGATTAATTACACAACCTATGTAATTCTACCTGTATCCCTATAATGGCTGCATTGCCACTGGGATTTATAAATTTAAGAAATAAATAAAAATCAGTAATTTTATTAATTGTTATTAAAATAAATTTTTTAAATTTAATTTCAGATTTTAAATGCAGCTTTATCGTATTTCTTTTTACTACAATCTTTAAACGAATAAAAATTTTCCTATATTCCATGGACATGAAATTCAATGCAGCTTGCATGAAAAATTTATGGTAAACAGTATCTTTTTTTTTTACTTGTATCAGAGTGATATAAGAATTTTTTATATCATACAGTATAGGCAATTGTGTGTTTCAAATGTTTTTCTTCGTGTTTTTGACAAGTTATGTCTTCTTTTTTTTTTCTGTGCTACTGAATGTAGCACAATAAATATGTATTCATGTGATATTTAATACTTTTTTAATGTAATATTAAAAAATTACATCAAAAAAATTATTTTAATCAAGAAAAAAATGAGATTAAAACTATTTTTAAATTATTGATTTGTTTAGTATTTTGTTTTTAATATTTTAAATTTTTTTTATTTATTATTATTTATTTATTATTTATTGTTATTTTTAAAAATATCTAATAATTTTTTATTGTTTCATACGAAATTTATTATGTTTATGAACATTTAATATTTATATTTACAAAAATTTTATGAATTTAATTTTCAATTTTTTTTTTTTGGCAAAATTATGTAAGTTCTTTCATTGATGGTGTCATTGTCATCATGATATCAATCATTTGTTTCTTTTCATTATCATTTTTTAAATCACTCCAAATTAATTCAAGTTTTTTTTCTTGATATTTCTGTAAATTAAAAAATATAAAACAATTAATTATTTTTTTAAATTTTTTAAAATAATTAAGATTTTTTACTATTTATTTACTTTTATATATGTAAAACAGTGCTTCATTGTTGCACCAACATGAAGTATATTTATTGTAACATTACGTTCACCAACATCATTTATTTTTGGTATTGATGATAAAACAAATTCATGTGGTCCATGTCGACATCTAATCATTGCAATTTTTGTATAATTATTACAATATTTTGCTATAAAAAAAATCAAAATAACAAATTCCAATCACCATTGATAATCAATCAATCATAATTATTATTAATATTTAATTATTTACCATTAAAACCTGATCTTATTGCAGCAATTCCAAAATCACCAAACATTTCTTTAACTTTTTTTTGTACAGCATCATATAATGCTGATGCTTTTAAAACAAGTGGTTTTTTTTCATTTGTTCTTGGTTTTATTTCAATCGTTATATATCTAAATTTTTTTTCAAATAAAATAAAATATATTAATAATTTATATTGTTTATTATTCAAAATTAAATTATTTCATTTACCTGTTTTTGTATCGAACCATTTTTTAGCAACAATTTATTTTTGATAATTAACAATAATATTTGTTTTAAATTATTAATTATTTATTTTATATTTTTATTATTTAGTTTACTTGTTTCATGTTATTTTTTTGTTATTTAAGTTAAATTTTTTTCTTTGACAGAATTTGTTATGATTTCTCTTCTGGAGTGAATCGAAAATCGAAATAAACAATAATTTTTTTTGGTGTCACGTGTGCTGATAATGTGATAGTTTATTTTTTTTTTACTTACTTGATATCACAATCTCGAGGTCAACTAGTTGAAGAAATGAAATTCCATAAATAATGATAAATAATAAATATCAAATATTACGAAATGATAATTTATAATAATCTCAATATATATTCAATAATAATTGATGAAAATTTTTAGTTGAATTTTAAATACCCAAAAGATAATATTCAATTTACAAATTATTTATAATAATATTTAAAAATGAATTATTATATTGGTGTTGATGTTGGAACTGGTAGTGCAAGAGCAGCATTATTTGATGAAAATGGTAAATTATTAAAAATAGCAACAAATGTTATTAAAACATTTAATTATTTATCAGATTATTATGAACAAAGTTCTGATGATATTTGGAATTCAGTTAAAAAAGTTGTAAAGGTTGTAAAATTTTTTATTTATTATTTTAAAGTTTTAATGCTATATATTATATTATTCAATTTCATTTCAGGAAGTTGTTGGTGAAATATCAAATGAATATATCAAAGGAATTGGTTTTGATGCAACTTGTTCACTTGTATTACTTGATGATGCTGGTAAACCAGTAACAGCAAGTTTAACTGGTAATATTATAAAGCTCATATAGAATTATATTATTAATAAACAATAATTATTTTAATAATTTTATTAGGTGATGATGAAAGAAATATTATTTTATGGATGGATCATAGAGCTGAAATGGAAGCAAGCATTATCAATCAAATGAATCATGAAGTATTAAAATTTGTTGGTGGTAAAATATCATTAGAAATGGAAATACCAAAAATTATGTGGTTAAAAAAAAATCTACCAGATACATTTAAACGTGTTAAATTATATTTTGATTTACCTGATTTTTTAACATGGAAAGCAACTGGTTCAGAATCAAGGTAAAAAAATTTATTAATAATTGATACAGTTGCTTATTTATTTTTTATACTTCAAGATCATTATGTTCACTTGTTTGTAAATGGAATTACAATGCAAATGAATTTGGTATAAATGGTTGGAATGAAGATTATTTAACAAAAATTGGTTTATCATGTTTAAAAGAAAATAACTGGAAAAAAATTGGTAATACTATTAGTATATATTGTACTAATAAACTTGAATTTATAAATAAATTAAAATATACATATATTATAGGTAACATTGTAAAAGCACCTGGTGAACCAATTGAAAATGGTTTAACAGCATTAGCAGCAGCTGAATTTGGTCTTAAAGAAGGTACACCAGTTGGAACATCAATAATTGATGCACATGCTGGTGGTCTTGGTATGATTGGTATATCATCAAAAGATAATCCAAAAATATCAAAATTATTTTCATCAAGATTAAGTCTTATTTGTGGTACATCAACATGTCATATGGCTGTATCATCAAAGCCAATATTTGTTAATGGTATTTGGGGTCCATATTGGGGTGCAATGATACCCCAATATTATTTAAATGAAGGTGGACAAAGTACAACTGGTAAATTAATTGATCATATAATAAATAATCATCCAGCAACAATTGAAATAAATAAAAAAATTAATAATACTAATATTCATATACAAGAATATTTAACAAATTTATTAATAAATTATGCTAATGATAAAAATATTAATGATATATCATATTTAACAAATGATATACATATTTGGCCTGATTTCCATGGTAATAGATCACCACTTGCTGATCCTAATTTACAAGGTATGATTTGTGGTTTAACATTAAATAATGATGAATATAATCTTGCAATTATTTATCTTGCAACATTACAATCAATTATTTATGGTACAAAACATATATTTAATTATTTAAATAATAATGGTTATGATATTAAGACAATTCTAATATGTGGTGGACTTTCGAAAAATTTTTTATTTTGTAAAATTCATGCTGATGCTATTGGTGTACCAGTACTAATACCAGATAATTGTGAATCAGTTTTACTTGGCTCAGCTATACTTGGTGCTTGTGCATCAAAAAAATTTGATAATATTGATAATGCAATATTTAATATGTCTGGTAATGCAAATGTTATTGAACCAGATAAAAAAATTAATCAGTAAGTTTATTTTATTATTTTTATTATTTATTTTTTCATATTTATAAAATTATTTTTTTTTATTTTTCCATTTTTAGATATCACGAAAAAAAATACAAAGTTTTTTTAAAAATGGTACAAGATCAAAAAGAGTATAAAAAAATTATGAATGAAAATATTTAATATTTCATCATGATTTAATGTTTTAAATAAATTAAAATTAATGAATAATATGTGCGAATTGACATACGTTTTTTTTTTTTTATAAATATTTTATAAAATGTATAAAGAAATATATTTTTTTATAAATATAAACTAATTATTGTTGTTATTATTAATTATTATTAATATTTTATTTTTTTAATGTAAGAACTTGCAAACTTAACTTGTTAATAAAAAATTTATAACGATAATTGTGCTTTTTATTTTTTTAAAATAATAATAATTATGTATTTGTTGATTAAATTTTCATCAATTAACATTGCACAAGGCATTCGATAAAAAACGATAAATTAAACTATGTTATTATATAAAATAGATCAATTAATAATTTTGAATTATTTGTTTGTTTTTTTAAAAAATTAATATCTTATGATTATTTATCATATATAAAATTTCATTATTTTCATGTAAAAATATCAACTTTTTTATTTGTGACAGGCACTTGAGGTCAGTCTCAATGTCATCCATAATTATTGTAAAGCTTGGAAGACTTTAAATTGATAAAATTTAAATTATCAATAACATGCCTTTAAAAAAAGGCTATTGCTTTTATAATTTATCAAAAATATTTAACTGATTATTAATTTAATTAATAAGTAACTATAAATATATATATATATTATCTTCCCTTTTTTTTTTCTTCACAATTATTTAAAACGATATTCATCGGCAATTTGATGAAGCATATTTTGGAAGTAAAATTTTTGACGCCATAAATATGATGATATTATTGATTGTCCTTGTGATTTTTGTGATTCTAATACATCTTCACAAATATCAACAGCTGATTGCCAAATAGTTGCTAAAAATAAAAAACTATATAAATAAAAGAAAAAAAAATTTTTTAAATAAATAAATACATACCTAAATTATCACGTAATTTTTGTGTATCATTATTATCAAATTGTTCCAAAACATCAATTGAAAATGTTTGATAATTTTTTAATTCAACAATTGCATTAAAATTAAAACATTTAGAATTTTTATTAGCAACAATAAAACTACCAGGTAAAATATGTCGTTTTATAACATCAATTGCTTCATCAAAAGTATTATCTTTTTTTTTAATATCATTAAATGTATCATCATTTTTATGATTTATTTGTTCTGGCATTGTTTGCATAATATGAAACCACATTTTTGGTGGTATATTATTTGCTTCAATAATACATAATATTGTTGGTGAATTATTACGTTTTTTAGTTTTAACAATTTCAATACCATCTTGTAACATATTACCACCAGGATATTCATAAATAACAAGTACTTTACCAGGACCACCAAATAAATATTCATTAATATGACTCATAACCCATGTATCAGCTATTTTTGTACATCTTTCATATACTTTTCTAGCATTAAAATCTTTTGTATCTGTAATTAAATTATCATCATTAACATCAACTATTAATAGTAATAATAATTTTTGGGCTTTTTATATTTGTATTTTTTCTACAATAATTGGTGGATTATCTCTCTGTCAATTGAATATTCAAGAAAAAAAATAAAATTATCATTTTAATTGATGTATAAATATTATTTATTCAAGTATCTTTATCATTAAATGAAAAATTAAAAAATAAAATTTCTTAATCAAACCTTTATTGACAAATAAAAAATTTTAATTGTCATCTAAATAATTTTTATTATTATCAGTGAATCAAGGCACAAACAAAAAATAACAATTAGCTATTTAAACAATTAATTAAAATAATAATTTTGCCATTAGTTAACTAAACAAAGAAAGCAAAATTTATGTACAAATTTAAAACTGGAGTATTTAAAAGTCGTTAATGTCCTTGAAATTATCAAAATTTTTAACTATCAATAATCATATTTTTAAAACAAAACAATTTTTTCGAATTGCTTTATTTAGTCAATTGTAATTTTGACAACTAAAGGATGTAAATTTTTCTTGAATAATAACAATAATAATAAACTTACTTGTAATTGATGCAATAGTTTTAGGTGGTATATTTTGACACCATCCTAGTATTAATTCTAATGCTGTTTTAAAATCACATTTAACACTATGAAAAAATGAAGAATCTCTAATTGCATAATTTTTTCGACATATTAAACATTTCCATGAGAATCTATCAACAACACGTGCTGAATGCCATGTCAAATTACGTTCATTACAATCTGGATTTGAACATGATAATGATGATCTAATTAAACTCATGTCTTTTAACCAAGTATGTAATTCACCTTCATGGCCAGATTGAAACATTGGCCTAACAATACTATCAAAAAATCCACCATTATCACCAATTTTAATTGTTTCTTTTTCATTGCTATATTAAAAGTAAAAAATTATCATTATTATTATCATCATCAATTGACAATTAAAAATTAATATATTATTTTCCATACCTTGTTGTTATTTCAGACATTTTTTTATAATAAATTTAAACTCAACACAATAATAAATAATAGAAAAAGTAAAAAAAAAAAAAAAAAAGTTAAAAAATAATAAGTATTTTTTTATTTTTATTTGGGTGTTTTCAGCGTCAAAGGCACATTTTTACTTGTGTAATGATCGTTACAATAAACAACATGGCGTAATTTTTTTTTATTGTTTTTTATTATTTATTTATTTTTTTTTTTTGTTGCTTAAAATTTCTCAGCTCCTCTCGTGTTAAAAGTCACAACTATTATTGTAAACACAAAAAAAGCCTTTTTCTTTTTTGAGGTTATAAATTATAATAGGTATATTCGCTCATTCTTGAAATAATTAAACAATTGTTTAATGTTAACAATTTAATACTAAATGAATGGTCGACTATCATTATCATTATTATCTAATTTTAAAAATAATTTCTTTTCAAAAATGAGTTATTACGCTGTTGCTAAAGGTCGCAATGTTGGAATTTATAAAACTTGGTAAGATTAAAATTAATAAAAATAATAATAATAAATTAACAATATTAATAATAATTTTTTCCTTTGATATTGATATATAAAACAGGGATGAATGTAAAGCCCAAGTTGATAAATATCCTGGTGCAACATTTAAAAAATTTGGCTCACAATCTGGTGCTGCTGATTTTATAAGTGAAAAAAATAGCTCATCAACATCAACATCTGGTTCATACAATAATTATACAAATAATATAAAACAATCAAGTTCAACATCAGGCTCATCATATAAAAAATATTCACCATCATCAAGTAACAAAAATAATACTTATAATTATCATGGAAGTTCATCTGGTTCATCAGATTCATCTGGCAAATGGGGTTCTTTATATTCATCAACAAAAACATCATCATCATTAAAACGGTAATAATATTAATAACATTTATAAACAATATTTATAAATAATAATAATGTTAATATTTTTAGACCATATTCATCAATATCAAAATCATCAAGTAATGAATACAGTACATCAGCTAAAAAATCACCATTACGTACAAAATATATTGATAATAATATTGATGAAAAATTTAAATATGATTCTAATGGTCGTGTTGATATATATACTGATGGTGCATGTTCTGGTAATGGTTATAAAAATGCTAAAGCTGGTTATGGTGTTTATTTTGGTGATAATCATTTTGCAAATATATCAAAACCAGTTAAAGGACGTGCTACAAATAATAATGCTGAAATACAAGCTGTTACTGAAGCTGTTAAAATTGCTAAAAATCATGGTTTAAAAAAAATACGTATTAATACTGATTCAGAATTTTTAATTAATTGTTCAACAAAATGGATGGCTGGATGGAAAAGAAAAGGATGGAAAACATCATCTGGACATGCTGTTATTAATCGTGAAGAACTTGAAGAAATGGATAAAGCATTACAAACAATGGATGTTGAATTTGTAATTATTATATTTATTATTTTGTAATTATTATCATTAGAATAGAATTAATATTTGATTTATTTTTTTTAGAATCATGTTAGAGGACATGCTGGTATACATGGAAATGAAATGGCTGATTCACTTGCAAGACTTGGTGCTGAAGAATACAAAAAGTAAAGCTTGTTTTTGTTCTTTTTTCAATTTAATTTTATTGTTTTTAACGTGATGAGACACTTGGTTTCATTGCTTGATCATGAGTTCGTAATGATAATGGACTTATACTCCTTAGAAGTCGATAAATTTCTTCTGGTGCAACTTGCATTATTAATAATTCACTTATAATTCTGAAAAGTCAATCGGATAATTATTATTTTGATGTTGTTTGTTTTGTTATTGAGGTTAGAATTAATATTTTTACCTGAATACTGCTGGTGATGCATTGATACCAGCTAATTTTGCAAGAATATCTAACTCAGGGTTATGATCTTTTTCACAAGACATTATGTCAATTTAATTTATAATATTCTTAATAGTTATTATATAAGATGAATGACTCAAATTGTCAAATGATTTTTTTTTTTCTTTTTTGTAAGATAGATTTACTATTTAGTTTAACATACATACAATACATACAAACATACAACACACCAAAAAAAAAAATCATCAAAACAAAAACCAAAAGTTTTCTAAATATAAAATAAAAAATACAATTTAGAAAATAATAATTAAATATTTAAAGAAATATGTTACATAATGCTTTTTTTTTTTACTTTTTTGTCACCAAAATCACCAAATAAATATCGTTAAACTGTGCAAACAAATAAATCTATCAAAATATTATCTTTGACCTCATTTAAAATGAAATTTTTTTATTTAAAAAACAAAAAAAAAAAAATCATCAGTATAGTGATTGACCAAGCTAGACCAAGCATCATCATCATCATCATCGAAATAATTAAACAATAAAAAAATAAAAAATGTTTAAATTATTAATATTTTTATTATCAATAAAAATCATGATAATTATTTCAAAATGTAAGTATATAAATTAATTTTTATTTCTATTTAATTTAAAAATATTCATATTATTTTTTTCTATTTAATTTATAAATATAACAGGTGATCGTAATGATGATATTTATGATGAAAAAGCTGAAAATTCATTGAGTGTCATTAGACAATACAATGATTATTCAAAAAATGAAAATTATTTACGATATGAAACAGAAGAAAATGATAAATCTGGTAAAAAATCATCAATAATAATTGAAACACTTGAAAAATATCCATCATTAAAAGATGAATTAGATTATCTTGTTCATGATCAATCATTAAATAACAATGAACCAAGTTACTTGGAATATCTTGAAGAATATCCATCAAAAGTTGTTTTACACTACATTGACTACAATAATAATTATAAAAAAAATAAATACAATTTATGTGGTGGTGTTTTAGTAACAAATAGTTATGTATTAACATCATCAAATTGTTTTTATAATAATTTAAATTTAAATGATCCTACAATAGCTAATGATGATCCAAGATATTATAAAATATCATTATTTGCTGATACATTAACAAATAATTGGAAAAAAAAATTATTAAATATTAAAAAAATTAATATTAAATCATTAATTGATGGTGGTGAAATGGCAATGTTAAAGGTAATCTTTAAATTAATAAAATTAATTAAATAATTATATAATAAATTAATTTTTTTGTTTTTTAGCTTGAAAAAGAAATTAAAAGAAGTCCAATAACAAATCATGCATTTTTACCAGAATTTAATATAAATGTTGATGAAAATGTAACTATATTACAACATGCACATTCACTTGATTTATCAATAAGTAATAAACCAGTTGAAAAATTAAAAAAAGGAATAATTAAAGTTATGAATTCTCATTATTTACATTTATCTGATGATAATAATTTTAATGATATTTTTTTTGGTATTTATCAAAGTAGAGATACTGGATTTTGTAATGTAATATTTTATTTTTTTTTTTGTTATTATGTTGTTTTAATTATTGATAATAATATTTATTATATTTTTTTTTTCTTTTTATTTAGATTCTTTTGGGTGATCCAATTTATAATGAAACAACAGCCGTTGGTATTTTACAAGTTGTTCATGATTGTGATGATGCTAAGTATCCACTTGTGCTTACAGATATATTTAAACATAAAAATTGGATTGTCGATGGATTGATAAATGGATTTTATTGATGATATAATAGATATATTCATTTTTTTCATTAATTATTAATTTATAGATATAGAATAAAGTTTTTTTTTTTAATATCGCGTGATTTTAATAATTCTCTTGGTTTTTTGGGGAGAGAAATTTTTATTATGTAAAAGAAAAATAATATTGTTTTTAAATTTCATCATTAGCCTCAGGTGTATTAAAAAAAAAAAAAAAATTAATGATATTTCAAAACTAGTAAATAATATGCTTTTATAAAAATATATAAATAATAATGATAAATTGGTGTCAAAGCGATCTACATAGTTATGTAAAATTTAAAAATAATAAAATGAAAATTTATTTGAAAAAATTTATTTAATTTAATTATTTAGATTATTTGAAAAAAATATTGTATAATTTTTAATTGAATGAAGGATATTTTCCACAAAAAAAAATACGTCTTTGCCTATCCTATGTTCCTGATACGAACTTGTCTTTTTTAAAAAAAATATATAGTCGAAATTTTAAAATTTTAGGGTATTATAAATTAGAAAAGGTATTTTTTCCATAAAAAAAAATACCTCTTCGCCTATCTTATCGCCGAAAATAAACAAACGTAACAACTACACAACAACATATTGTATAGCAACGTGTCAATGTGAGAGAGAAAACAATAAAAGGGTTATTATAAATAAATTTTACGAGATTTCGACCAATTAGATTACAATTAAAATGCCGTCATGTGTCATTTTTATAATAGGAATCATATCTCCAATTGTTATTTAATAAAACAATTAAAAAAAAAAAAAAAAATTCTAGAAACACTGCGTACAATATACTATTATTGATATTACAAAATTTTAATAAAATTAACAAAAATAAATAATTACAAAAAAAAAAAATTTTAATACGCACTTACATCATTATTAATTAGTTATTATTATATTACTATTATTAAAAAAATTCAGGTTTATTTTTAATTTAATATAATATCTGTATTATGAAATATTTATTAATTATTTTATCATATTATAATTTGTTTGGTTTTTTTTTTCATTATTATTTTGGCTATCTTTAATAATACAGTTTCAAAATGTTTAAGTATAAATATAGTAGCAAGAACATAAATGCTTAAACATTATATGTTTAGTCTTAAAGTTCTTATAATTTAATTTTCCAATTTATGTAAGTAATCAGAGCTTTTATCTATATATATATATATACATTAATTTTTGTCTATTAGATTGTATTTTAAATGAAATATTATTGTCAAAAAGAAGTTATGGAACATTGAATTTATTGTAAATAAGAGTTTTATGATAATGTTTGATAATTAGACCTGTTTGTTTATTAAACAATGATATTTACAATTATGTTCAAATAAAAAAAAGAAATGTTTAAACATGATCACCTCTAAAATAACTGTCTTGCATCATAAATAATTTATCAATTGGATTGTGCATTGCTGCATGAAGACTTTGTGAAAGTGTTGGTGTATCAATTGTTGAATTATGATTTGAATGACCAATTTGATGATTATTTCCATCATTAACAGTTGTTTCATTATCACCAATATCAAAACCAACTTCAGTTCCATCAAGTGATAAATCACTGCTACAAAAACTTTCACCAGAATTACCAGGATATGTATCTGTAATTAATAAATTATTTAATATTATTAAATATACTTAATAATATTAACAATAAAAATTATCGAAAAATTTATTCAATTAGAAAAAAACAACAAATAATTTCATTTAAATTTTCTAAATATTATAATATTATACTTTGATAAATGAATTATTTACTTGTTGTAAAAGTTATTTAATTAATTTTAAATAATTTAAATTTTACTATTTTTATAAATTTATATATCTTTCGAATTATTATTATTTTCATTTGGTTTTTTTGAATATAATTGTCAAATTGAGATTTGATAACTCAAGATAATGTTTGAAATAATAAACAAAAAAATTTGTTATTTTTATTTGATTGTTTGACGGTATTTCAAAGAGAGATAGGATAATTAAAAATTTTTTTTTTCTTACCCTCGGGTGAGTATGGATTGTTGGGGTTAAGCGGTTGAGTTGCAGAGGAAAAACTAGAAGATTCACCATCACGCATTGATAAAGCATTCAAATAATGGCCTGTCGGAAAAAAAAAAAAAAAAAAAACGCAAATATAATATACGTTTTGTCTCGTGTTTGTTATTTTAAAAAAAAAAAAAATAATTAAATTGTCAAACAAAGAAATGTATACACATATGTATTTATAATTTATATATATATTTAAACATAAAAAAATAATGCTCATAAAATTTATGATTTTCTAATTTTTAAAATAATGTTATTATAAAAATTAATTTTTTTTTTTTTTTTCTTTAAATAATTACATTTGTATGAATGTATTTTTTCTATAATGAAAATGATGACTACACTGAGAGTAAAAAATATTACGTTTCACTATGCTACTATTTACTATTATTGCTATTATTTACATAGTAAAAAATATTTTAAAAAATATTATATGATATCAAAAATCCGAAAACATTTAAACATCCACCGATACTATAGTAGCATAGTGAAACGTAATATTTTTTTCTCTCAGTGTATGCAAGACTTCATAACGTTTTTTACATGAGAAAAAATATTTCAGTAGTACAAGTCAATGATAAAGTCAAACAAAAAGCTTTAGATTTTTTAAATTTTACATATACAAAAAACTATGATAATGAGTCATTATTAATAATGAAAAACAAAAATAATATAAATTTAATGCTTATATAGTTGTTTAATTAAAAAAACATGAAAATAATTATATATATTTGTAAGTCTGTAACAAGTTTCACCGCCATTTTGAAAAATATATAACACAAGTTGACTGAGTAAAAAATAAATATACATAATTTGTATATACTTAAGTATATATAATTTGATATTTTTATATCAAATATAAATGAAAAATAATGTAAAATAAAATATATATAATTTATAAATAATATATAAAACTAATAATGTTAAACTTACTGTGATCACTGTGTGGTGATTCAGTCCGTCGCTCATCTTTTGTTTCTTTATCAGCATTTGGATCTGTTTTAGCTTTTCTTTGTAATTTTTTCATTTTAGCACGTTGATTTTGAAACCAAACTTGTACAACACGTACACTTAAACCAGTATCTTTAGCCAATGCTTCACGTACTTTTCTACATGGTTTTGGTGATAACTCAAATGATGCTTTAAATTGACGTCTTTGAGCTGATGTTAAAATTGTTCTTGGTCTTTTTGGTCCACGTCTACCATCACGTGGACGATTATCATCCATCAAGTCATCATCTAAATTTAAATAAATTATAATTTATATATTAAAAATAATTTATTTTATATATTTTATATACCTTGTGGACTGCTTAAATAATATTCATGTTCATAATCACGTCGACATATTGGTTGACCTTGACGTAATACATAATGTGCACCTGGTGGTAATGTTTGTCCACACATACAACAAGCAAAACATTCAACATGAAATACTAAATTAGCAACTCTCATAACTAATTCAGAACAATTAATTTTTTCTAAACAACGTGCACATTTAACACATTTAACACCATATATTCTTTCATAATCATTACGACAATATAATTTTAAATCACGTGTAAAACATGAATGTGATAATGGACATGAACATGCTGAACATGATAAACAATCTTCATGATAACTTCTATCAGCAACTCTCATTAAAAATCTATCTTTTATTTTTCTTCCACATGATGCACATATTGGCTCAAGTAAACCAGCTTCTGTTTTAACAGTTATTGGTGGATCTAAAAAAAAAAATTTAATATTATTTTATTTATAATTATATATATTATATATATATGCATTAATTAATATATATATCAACCATTATTTCCATTGTTTGACTGTCTAAAAGGCATTTTTATTATTTTAGAAAAAAAAAAAACACAGTAATTATTATTTAAACAACACTTTTTATTTATTTAATTTATATTTAAAAAAAAAAAATCACTTATCACATTTAAAAACCTATTAATTATATATTTTTAAATTATATATAATATAATTTAGTGCAACACTATCACAAGATATCACTATCACTAAAATATTAAATTAAAATTTGTTTTTTTTTTTTTTTTGTTTAATTGCAATATTAAATTGACAGAGCAAAATAGTGTGTACTAAGTTGACTTTGTACTAAATCGTCATAGAAATATCAATCCTGTCTTTATTAAAAACTAAGGGATGAAAAAGGCGTGACTCGTTGAGCTCCACCACTTGCTATCATGATAGTATGTTATTGGTAAATTTCAACTCCTCCCTTACATTCAACTATCAGGGCGGATCATACGCTAAAGCGCAGTACAAGTTACAAAGTGGCCATTGAGATCAATATTAAATTTTTTTTTTTCTTTTATTTATTTATTTATTTATTATTATTTATATTATTATTATTTTATTTAATTTTGCATTTATAATTTGTACTGTAAGTTACATTTTTCAGTAGTACAAGTCAATGATAAGGTTGACGCTTGAATTTTATTTTTTATATTTATATATTTATAGTTAATATAAAAAAAAAAAAATTATATACATATAATTAACACACTAAAATATAAAATAAATTCAATCTTTTATATATGGTTTTAAATAATTTTGTTTGGAAATCATTTGAGGAGAGTTTTTTATATTTAAGTAGTACAAGTCAAGCAGTGTCAGAAACTAAAATGGTATATTTATCAGTTTTGTATGTAGAATATACATTTAATTTTTTTAATAATTATACTTGTTTTAAATATATTTTAAAATGTAATTTTCGTGGGTTTTTATTTTGATTAATAATCAATGATTATTATCATAACAGTAGAATAAGTGAAATGGTTTTAAATTAATCATTTAAAAAAAAAAATATAATCAACATTTTTATACATATATTTATTTTTCATTTATTTATTTAAATAAATAGATATATTTTAGGTTGAATGAATTAATGTTTTATTATTTTCTTTTTGTTTTTAGCTTTTTTTATCAACGAATATAAAATTCAATCTCATACCAAAGATCATTCATCCCCACCAAAAAATAAATCTATACTTTCTGACTTTTCAACTTGAACCGACATATTTGCTTTTGCATATATACTATCTTAAGTAAGAAATATTATGTCTATTTATAAATTTATTAGTTTATAATTAATCAACGATTTGAAATATATTTTTGTTGCTATTAAAATTATTATTAAAAATAAAGAAAGTCATAACTTTGATGAATAATTATTTTATCATTGGTTTTTATTTCAAATAATTAACGTAAATTATATAATAAATTTACCAGTCAATTACAAACAACTAGTGTGAGTTTTTTTTTTTTTTGTTTTTATTTTTTATTTTTTTGTGAAATTAAAAAAAAAAAAAGGAAAAAATTTATCATTTTAAATACTCATGGAATAATTACTTTGAAGCTGTAAATTTAGCAAGACCTTCTAACAAACTTATGTATGCATTACGTTCATAAACTGTGCTGAATTTTGAAATTTCATCAGCAAAGTCATTTGAGATACCTTTGTCTTCCAAAAAGTTCATGAGATGATCATACAAAACCTTGAGAAAAAAAATAAGAAAACAAACAAAAAATTAACAACAAATAAATCATCAATTATATTATTTAAAAATATATATATTATTTTTTTAAATAAATTTTGTTTATTTAATTAAAAATATATTTCTACTAACCCCATCAATAACTTCACCACCTGCAGCATAAATTGTATCAGTACGTTCACCTTCATGAAGAGTTACTTCATCAATACCAAAAATATCATCTAAAAAACAAAAAATAATTAATCAAAATTATAATGTACAAAAATGTAATTTATTGAATAGATTGAAATTGAATTGAATAATTTTTCTCAAATATCATGTGAAAAAAAAAAAGTATATATTTTCTAGAAAACTTTCCACAATATATAAAAATATTTTATTTATAAATAATATTTATTTAATTGATTGAATCATATTGAATAAATAATGCTACCATATATTTATTTTATTTTTATTCTCATTTTTATGATATTGAAAATAATGTGTGAAAATCAAATATACCAATGTTAACCCCCCTTTAACCCCCTATAAACATCAATAGCTTTTATTCATATATATATATTAACTATTGAAATAGACTTGGTTATTTGCAAAGCCAGATATTAACTGTATCCTCAGTTTAATATTCCGTGGGTATATCTTGGACAGTTCAATCGTTTTTTGAGAACAATTAGTAATCCCCGACACGTGATTCAACACGTGACTTGGCGTTTGCGCCACACGACCGCTTTTCTCTGTTGCATGTTCATATGAAAAAATAAATAAAAAAAAACAATATCATGTACCAAGTTCATCCTTGTGGATAATGTTACTTAAATTTTTTTTTTTTTTTTTTTATTTTAAATATCTATTTATCAGTTTTTTTTATATCAAGTGTTATATACACCTATTTAAGCATTTTTGATTTTTTGATAAACACCAGTAGTGATACACTGCAACCCTTGTTAACATGAAAAAAAAAATTTGATAAAAATCTACAATATAATTAAAATAAAATGTTGATATTATTAATTGTTTATTTTTATTTTTTATTGTTATTTTTTTAGAAGAAAAATGACACTAAAAATTGTATAAAATTTTCAATTATATCTTGGTAAAAATATTTTTCCATTTTCCTGAGTAAAAGTAGCCATTTTAAGAATATTTTCATGAAAAATAAAATTATATTTTTAACTTTAAATATACTTGATTGTATTTCGAATATTTTTATTTCGAAAATTTAAAAGAAATACGAAAAATTTAAATAACAAATCGAAATCACTTCATAATTTCTGCTCAAAGTATTTAATTTATTAATTAATATTTAAAATAACAAAAAAAAAATCTATTATTATAAATATATATTTTTAAATTGATATAAATATTGATCTATATTTTAATTTCATTGAATGAAAAACAAATTTATTGAATGTATTAGTATTTCGAAATAAGAAAAATCAAAATTAATAAAATACAAAAAAAACCGAATGAAACAATATGTTGATGGATAATCGATGACACCTGTGCATGACTGAATAATATATAAAAACATCAATGGCACCAATTGTGAAAGACAGTCCCCTTAAATCTATTGAATAGTATTACGTATAATAATTACACGCATCGTGTGAGCAATTGATTTTTATACAATATAAATACAATGGATAAGGGATGACGAAATAAATGCACCTGCAACAATCTCCCTATTTTATGACATCAGCTTTTATTTATTGGGATAAATATACTGTATATATATTAAATGCCTTCATGACATTTATTTTGTATTAGAAAAGCAAAAAATAAAGTCAATTTTTATATTTTAAATTCAATTTTGCTACACACATAAGTATCTATTTAAATTAATTAAATATTAAATTTTTTTTAAATAATAAATAAATCATTTATTATAATTTAATTATAAACAAAAATAGAAAAAAAAAATTTATAATTTTAATTAATAATTAATATCTATATTGTTTTAATAACTTGCCATTTTTTTTTTCTTTTTCAACTAAATTTTTTGAGCTAATTGTTGAATATCTATTGAAAAAAAAAAAAAAAAAATTCTATATAAAATTTAAATGATATTAAAATTGAATAAATAATAAATTTTACAATTTTTTATTTTAAAAATTTATCATAATTAAAAACAAAAAAAAAAAATGATTTAGATATGGTATCACACTTGTGAATAATTGTTATTTTTTTTGGTCGATTTTTTTTTGAAACCATGTCCACAAATCGTTTTTTAACATTGATGATTATTTGAGGCGATTCATGCCTTATTGATCTCAAAGTAAAATATGGTCTACGTCTGATCTAACGAGTACAGACAACCAGGCGGTCTAGACCACCCTCTGATGTCGCACGTGTATACCCTTAAATGCTTTGCATTACCGTCACGGCTAACTTTCATCCCCCAAAAATAAATGAAATAAACAAAAAAAAAAAAAAAAAAAAGGATCCCTTCAAATGTATATAAGCACTACTGAGGCATACCATGGTTTGAGGCCCAACTAGCCATATCGAGGGGGTTTATTCTTCCAATGCGTGAAAAGAGGGTAAAAATTCAACATAAAACTATGCTAAAGGGGGTGGTCTTTTATTTGCCAAACATACATAATACAATATATATGTGTATATAAAAAAAAATAAAATAAAAAATCCGGAACAATGGAAATGATATCCTTGAGCTTTACAACAAGTATTGTACAGGTGAATGGCTTTTGTCAATGATAATGAAAAAAAAAAAAAAAAACAATTTGAAAAGACGAAACACATATTTGTGTATAAATATAAACAGATATTTTTATTTTTTTTTTTTTTGAAGAGGATTATTAAAGATGTTGAGATGTTGTTTTTTTTTAAATATTTATTTTGATGAAAGAATATTAAAATAAATATTCAAAGTATTTGTCAATAAAATAACCCTTTAAAAATCATATGAAAAATTGTGAAATGAATTTGTTCAAAGGATTTTTATCTTTAGTTTATTATTTTTTTTTTTTTGTAAAATTAATTAATTGTTAATAATTTATAGTTGAGATATATAATTTTATTATTTAAACTTCAAAAGAAAATTTTATAAAGAATTTTATAATCAGTAAGAAAAAAAATAATAATAATGAAAAATCAATTTTTTCAACATTCCTGAGATTCATCCCTTGATATAGGGGAAGTTTTAGAAATATTTATTTTTTTTTATAGAGATATAAAAAGCCATCTATGAGTCACAGCTAAAAATGTATTTGCATCTCAAATGCGGAAAAAAATGTTAATTAAATTCAAAAAAAAATTATTAATAATGATTATTATCTTATACACAAAAATATATTTTTATATTAAAATATTTTTTAAATAAATTTTGTTTATTTAATTAAAAATATATTTCTACTAACCCCATCAATAACTTCACCACCTGCAGCATAAATTGTATCAGTACGTTCACCTTCATGAAGAGTTACTTCATCAATACCAAAAATATCATCTAAAAAACAAAAACAAACGAAAAATAAATAATCATCAATTTGCAAATATTATTATTATTATTACAAGGTTACTAACCATAATCTTCATCACCAGTTGCACCAGGAGAAACGTTAAATGAACATGAAAAACCAAGTGTTTGTTTACCACGTGTTATATCAACATCAAAATTTGGCTTGCTCAATAATGCATGTTCGTAATCAACTGCTTCATCCTCATCAGTATTAACTGTGTGATTGACATTGAAAATAATTTTAATTCTGTAAAATAATAATATTAATAACATATATAAATAAATAATCAAAATTAATTTGTACCTAATGATGAATATTCAACTTACATTTCATCATTTTCTTTTTTCATTAATGTTACTTCAGCACCATCAAGTGATACATCAAATTTACCAAGTTTTGATGGTATTGTTTTTTCTCTTGTTGCTTCTTTTTCAGCAGCAATTTCATTATTTAAATATTCAGCCAATTCTTTTTCAGCTACATAAATAAAAATCATTATTAAAACATGTCAATCAATTGCCCAAAAAAAAATTTTCATTGATTACATAAAGAATAATTTTGTTAAAATAAAAAAAATCAATACTTAAAGTTAACCTTAAATACACGTGGTATATTTTAAGCCAATAATAAATTAATTAATAAATTTATAAAAAAATATGATTAATTACCTTGAGTATGTTGGAATCTTCCACATCCACAATTACAAAGATTATATGATTTAACCAATTTAATTGAATTTTTGGTGGTATCATTAAAACGATTACCCATGTGCCACATGGATCGTGAACATTGAGAATTAATTAATGATTTTGTTGTATTACTTGTAATATGTTTTGCTGTTCCAACAAAACGTAATGCATTTCTTACAATTCCACTCATTGTGTTTTTATTTTGATAATATAAATATAGCTATTTAATATTAATTGTTTAAACAATATACCTATATAAAATTTTAAGCCGCTAGACAATATCAGACAATCTGATGAAACAATGATGAAATATATTCTCTAATGGCTGCTATTTGTTTGACCAATCAGAGCAAATAACATCCACCATTTTTTTTTCTATTAAAATTGATCAGTGCTGCTCTAAGCGCGGGAATTTCAAATGTATAATTTATGAAAATTTGAAATTCGTATAATAAACTAAACTAAACATAAATAAAAAACTATAATTATTATTGAAAATCATAATTAATAATAATTTAAATTGAATTACGATAAATATGTGTATATTTTTAATTATAAATACATTTATTTTGGATTTTTTTAACAAGTTTAATTTATAGAATTTGTCAGGTTCGACATCTATTACAATCAAGTAACTATTTTGTATACACATACGCAATAACACAAACACATATGTACACATGTAAATCTGTATTAGGAAGACACAAAAAAAAAGAAAAAAAAAAAAGCTTCTACATAAATTTTGTGATTCTTGAAAAGAAAAATATAATAATAATTAAATTATTATTAAAAAATATTTTTGTTCTTTGCATTTACATAGATATTAATTGATTAATTAATTAATCAATTAATTAAATTAAAAAATTAAATACTTTGTGTGTAAGTAAAATAATAATTAATTTTTTTATATTCCAAGATGATATTCTTTTTCTTTTTTTGTCAATTCATTCCATAAACAATTTCATATTTTTTTGTCTCATTTTTTCTTTTGTTTCATTGAGGTTATGAATTTTATGCTCTCATTTTTGTGTATTTAATTAATTAATTTTTTATTCAGGTTCAGAAGAGACTGATTATCACTGATAATATATTAGTTGATTGTTTTTTTTCTTATTTCAATAATGGAGGAATTAAATCAACATTTGAATTCTGTCAAAATACCTCAGGGTGATGATAAAATTTACAAGGATGAATGTGTATTTTCATTTGATACACCGGTAAAATAATTGTCTAAAAATAATAAATTTATAAATACTTTTAAACATGAAAAAAACATTTATAAATTATTTAATTTATTATTCAAGGAATCACCAAATGGATTATTCATCAGTTTGAAAACATTTCTTGGTTTTAGTCGTGACTTTGTTGAAGGCTACTACAAAAAAACTGGAAATGCTATTTTTTTAAATATCAAAAGAACCAAACAAGTTTGTCTTAATGAATCTATTATATTTATCAATCAATAAATAATAATTATTGATAAATTAATTTTTTAATATTTTTTCAGGCACAAATTAATCAAAATAACGATGGACCAGCTAAAAAAATAACAAAGCTAGCAATTGGTACACCAGGTGGTTTTATACCAGATGAAAATAAATATACTTATGATGAAACTTATGAAATAATAATATTACCAAATTTTACAAGTATCAAATATCCATCAGTTGATTTACCAGAACAGGTATAAATGAATAAAGCTAATAATAATATACAAATTGAAATATAAATAAATGTATTTAAATTAATTTTACAGATAATAAAATCAATTACTGGAATATTAGAAGCTGAATCAGCAATTAAAATTGCTGAAAGAGAAGCATTAGCTGGTACCTGGGATGGTGAAGCAAGAATAATAACAAAGTAATTATAAAAAAAAAATAATAATAATAAGTTTAGTTTTATAACTATATTTATTTGTTTTTTTTCGAATTTTTAGACATGCAACAACATTGCAACAATTAAATAATGGTAAAAAAATACCACCAAGTAATTGGAAATGTGAAAAATGTGATTTAACACAAAATTTATGGTTAAATTTAACTGATGGTAGTATATTATGTGGACGTAAATTTTTTAATGGTACTGGTGGTAATGATCATGCAATTGAACATTATCGTACAACTGGTTATCCACTTGCTGTTAAATTAGGTACAATAACAAAAGAAGGTAATGGTGATGTTTATTCATATGATGAAAATGATATGGTTGATGATCCAAATTTAATAATACATTTATCACATTGGGGTATTAATATTTCAAATATGGAAAAAACTGAAAAATCAATGATTGAACTTGAGCTTGATTTAAATCAAAAATTTGGTGAATGGGTTGCATTACAAGAAGCATCAAGTAAATTAATACCAATTTATGGTGCTGGTTATACTGGTTTAAATAATCTTGGTAATTCATGTTATTTAAATTGTGTTATGCAAACATTATTTATAATACCAGATTTTATTAAAAAATATGTTGATGAATCAATTAATATATTTAATGATAATTATAATGATCCAGCAAATAATTTTGATACACAAATATCAAAACTTGGTTGTGGTTTATTATCTGGTAAATATTCAATTGAACCAAATAATAAATTAAATAATGAAGATTATAATCGTCAAGGTATATCACCAAGAATGTTTAAAAATTTAATATCACGTGGACATCCTGGTTTTTCATCAAATCGTCAACAAGATGCACAAGAATTTTTTTTACATCTTATTAATATTATTGATCGTCATTGTGTTAATAAATTTAATCCAATTGATTGTTTTAAATTTAAAGTTGAAGAACGTTATCAATGTAGTAGTTCTGGTAAAGTAAAATATTCATATAGACCAGAATATTTATTACCATTACCAATACCACTTGATTGTGCAATTAATAAAGATGAAGTTAATACATATGAAAATGATAAAAAAACAGCTGAACTTAATGGACAATCATTTGATACAAATAATACAATTATTAGACCACATATTAAATTATCATCATGTTTAGAATCATTAGCTAAAACTGAAATTGTTGAACAATTTTATAGTAGTGCTATTAATGGAAAAACAACAGCAACTAAAACAACAAGATTATCAACATTTCCTGATTATTTATTATTTCATTTAAAAAAATTTACAGTTAGTGAAGATTGGACACCAATTAAACTTGATGTTGCTGTTGATATGCCAGATATACTTGATCTTAATTTATTACGTGGTAATGGTATACAAAAAAATGAAGAATTATTACCAGAAACAGATACACCAAATATACCAAAACCAGTATATAATGAAATAATATTAAATCATTTAATTGAAATGGGTTTTTCACCAGAGGCATGTAAAAGATCACTTTATTTTACTGAAAATCGTAGTCTTGAAGCAGCAACAAATTGGCTTATGGAACATATTGCTGATTCTGATTTTAGTGATATATTTGTACCACCTGGTATTGATGTACAAAAAAATAAAAATGAATTTATACCAGGACCTGGTCTTGAGTATTTATTAAATTTAGGATTTAATGAAAATCAAGCAATACGTGCATTAAAAGCAACTGATAATAATATTGAACGTGCTGTTGATTGGATATTTAGTCATCAAAATGATGATGCTGCTGCTGCTGCTGCTGCTGATGTTGACATGGAAGATGATAATAATAAACCAACTGATGCTTATCGTGATGGTGATTCAAGTAAGTTTATTTTATTATTTATTTATTTATCCATTTACTCATTAATTTATTTCATTTACAGAATATAAATTAGTTGGATTTATTTCACACATGGGAACTTCAACAATGGTTGGACATTATGTTTGTCATTTACTCAAAGATAATCGTTGGGTTATATTTAATGATGAAAAGGTTAACATTTTTTTTTTTGTCTTTTTATTCAATTAAATATCTATACATTATTTTATTAATTAAATTGCTTATTATTATTGTTTTATTTACAGGTTGCATTGTCAGAAAATCCACCTAAAGAACTTGGATACATTTACATGTATGAACGCATTAAATCATAAACTCTTTATCCCTAATTCATTTACTCTTTTTTTTCTATTATTATTCTATCTTTTTTTTTATATTAATAAAAAAATTAAAAAATAGCTAATAAGTATGTTTAATGACACACATAATTTCAATTAATAGATCATTTAAAAAATGATAAAAAAATAACTGTTTGATTTTGATTATTATATAATAAATAGTAAAAATTTTTGCAGTGAATTTATCATTTTTAAATAATAATTATTATTAATAATTGAATTTTCAAATAAAAATAATAATTAAATTAATTATTGTGTTAATTTATTGTTTACCTTTTAAATTATTATATAAATAAATGATGATTATTGTTGTTTTTAGTTATTTTTTGAAAAATAGAAAAACAAAAAAATATGTCGTGACTTGGATTCGAACCAAGAACTTCAGGCTACCGTAAAAATTACATGTAAATAATATAATTTTACATAATAATAATAATAAATTATAACTTAAATAATATATTAATATAATTTAAAATATAAATAAACACATTTCATTTTTATTTTATTTATTAATTCCGGCCTGACGCGTTAACCAATTACGCCACCACGACATTGTGATTTTTAAAGAAAATAAATATCATGATAAATTAAAAGAACAAGTCAATAATAATTAATATATATCATAATAAATAATAAAAAGTAAATAAAGTAAAATGGGAATTGAAGTTGGAAATAAAGATCAAGTTATATTTGCAACTGGTGGATATGATCATTCAATAAAAATATGGCAAGCACATACTGGTGTTTGTCAAAGTACAATTCAACATCCTGCATCTGTATCCTTTTTATAAAAAAATACAACAACAACAACAATTAATATAAACAAAATAAACATTTATACATAACCTCAAAACACATTCAAAACAATAATAAAACTTTTGTATATATTATTCTTGATAGATAAATAAATTAGCAAATAAATGCACTTGAAATTGCACCAGATAAACATCTAATTGCTGCTGCTGGTTATCAAAATATTTTTATGCATGATTTAGGATCATCAAATCCAAATTCTGTTCTTAATTATGAAGGTGTATCAAAAAATGTTACAAGTTTAGGCTTTCAGGTATTTATAATTAGCTATAGTAATTATTTAATTATCATAATTTATAAAATTATTTATTTTTAATTATTATTTATAGGAAGATGGTAAATGGATGTACACTGGTAGTGAAGATTGTTCAGCAAGAATATGGGATTTACGGTACAATAAATAAATTGTAAAATTTCTAATAAATATATGATATTATAAATATTATTTAATGATTTTAGAGCAAGTTCATTTCAATGTCAAAGAATATTTCAAGTATCAGCACCAGTTAATTGTGTATCACTTCATCCAAATCAATCAGAATTAATTGTTGGTGATCAAAGTGGTATTGTTCATCTTTGGGATTTACGATCTGATCACAATGAACAATTGGTAATAATATTGATAAATAAAATAAAATTGCATATATAATTATGTTAAAATATTTAAAATAGATACCTGAAGCTGAGGCATCAATTCAAGATATATCAATTGATTCAGATGGTACATATATGGCTGCTGTTAATAATAAAGGTCATTGTTATGTTTGGTCATTAACTGGTGGTGTTACTGATGAACCAACAAAATTAACACCAAGACATAGAATAATTGCACATAAAAATTATGCACTTCGTTGTAAATTTAGTCCAGATTCAACGTAAGTATATTTATATAATTTATAAACTAATGTTTATCTTTTTTTTTTAAATAATTATTAATATTGCAGATTATTAGTTACTACATCAGCTGATCAAACAGCAAGAATTTGGAGAACAACTGATTTTTCAGATGTACAAATTTTACAACATGAACCAAAACGTTGGGTATGGGATGCTGCATTTAGTGCTGATTCACAATATATATTTACTGGTATAATTTTTAACATTAATTATATAAAATTAATATTATAATATATTAATAATTGATAAATTTATATTAGCTTCTTCTGATGGTGTTGCACGTTTATGGAATGTTGCTAATGGTCATGTTGAACGTGAATATCAAGGACATACAAAAGCAATAACTGCATTGGCATTTAGAGATCAATTAATATCAACAAATTAATTATATATTTATTTATTATTTTTAAATAGGTGTAAGAATATTTATAGGTTTTTTATTTCTCCTTTTTTTTTTTTTGTTACTCAAACAACATGTGTATATTTTTTTTCAATTAAATATATATCAATTTATGATACAATAATTTTTTAAAGTTACTTAAGTTTTTTTTTTACATCACAAATAAGTAAATAATGCTTTTTTTAAATATCGAAATATATTTAAGGATATATTTCTTTTTTTTTTTTCGTTTAATTTATTATATATATTAAATACAATTTTTTTAAAATGTAATTTTAAAAATACTCAGAAATGACTATAATATTTATTAAAAAATATTTTTTTCAAACATAAAAAGAAAAAGTTTTAAGAAATTTTAATAGATATATTTTTTTTTTTAATTCGAGACTTAAAAAACAATGATTAATTATATATTAATAAATAAATAAATAAATAAATAATAAGCTGCATTACTCACGAACAATTGAAAATTAATTTTTATATATTCAAAGTTTATCAACTTCTCCCATTTCTGTGTAAGTTTCATCATTCATTGTGTAGCTAAGCATAAATTTAAGTGACACATCAACCTAAAATTTAAAGCTTTATATTAAATAATTATAAACAATAAAAAAATTAAGATTAATTAAAAAAAATTAAAATTAAATTAAATGTATGTCTCAATTGTTTTAAGGATAGAAAAAAATTATTACTTTTAGTGGATTAGCAATCAACATAATTTGTGTTATTGCTGATGGTGGTAAAAATGGATTATGAGCTGGTAATTCATTTCCAGATGGTTTTTGCAATCTGCATTTGCATTTCTGTAAATAAAAAAATGAACAATTAGTAAATAATATTTAACTTAAAATGAATACTTTTATTTAAAATTATTACTTTAGTAACAACAGCTTGAAATAAATAATTTGACAATGATTCACTATTTTTACTCATTGTTGTTATAACAATAACAGTTACATCTGGTCTTGGTAAAGATTCAGTAAAATGTAATATAACTGTTATACCATTATTATCAATAACAGTCATTGGTGGAATTTTACCTGTAAAAAAATTAATATAAATTATATTTTAGATAAAATCTATTTATATAAACTCAAAAATAAATAAATAAAACTACAAACTTGGTTTAATATCATCAATAGTAATATTAATATCAGTCAATGGTTTAATTTCAACATCATTCAATAGTTTATCATGATTATTATCAACAATATTATCGTTACAAATTGGTAATACAACATCAACATTATCAATTGCATCAATTAATAAATCATCTTCATTTGAATTATCAATATTATCAATACCAATTAATATATCAACATCATTATTATCATTATTTAATTTTAAACAATCATTATTATCATCATTATTGATAATTAAATTTTTATTTTTATTATTAACTGTACATGTTAAATTTTTTTTTAACAATGATTGACCCATTTCATTTAAATCATCAAGTGCTTTTGTTTTAGTATCAATTTTATTTATTTCTATATTTGTTTTTTCATCATTATTTGTATTATTTTTATTGCTATTATTTAATTTTATTGGTTCCATAATATTTATATTATTTAATAATAAATTTGTATCTTTATTATTTATTATTTTTTGTTGTTCTGATGTTGTTGTTTTATCAATTGAATTAAATATATCATCCAACATTTCCATATCAGTTTTTTTATTATCATTATTGTTATTACTACTTGTTGATGTTGTTGATATATCAAATGGTGATGATAAATCTAATAATGATGGTTGATTATTTTTTTTTATTTTATTGGTATTTAATGATTTTTCAGTGGGAAATATATTTTTATATTTTATAAATACTTGTTCTAATTCATCATTAACTGTTAATATTTGACCTGTAATTAAATTTATAATAAATTTTTTTTGATTCTTATATATATTTTTAGATATTTAATTTACCAAGAGTATCATCATTTTCTTGAGTTTCATCAGCTAGTTTTAATATTATGGGTTTAAATCTTTCACATGATTGATATAGTTCTTTTATCAATTCAATATCTTCGGTATTTGATTGTTCTGGATTATAAGAATCTAATATTTCTGTTAATACTTTAACATTATTATTTACTGTTTCTAGCTCTAAATTTCTTTCTGAATTTTGTTGTATTCTTCTTTCGTCCTGTAATTGAATGAATATAATTCATCGCTTTTTTCAAATGCAATTTTTCAATTACTTACATCTTTTACCATACTTTTGATTAATCTATTTGCCAATTGAAGCTCAAATGGATCTTTACTTTGTAATAATTCTTGTAGTAATTTTGCTGTTTCTTCATCTTCAAATAATGCATTTTTAGCTTTTTGGGCTTTTGATATTTGTATTTTTTCCTCAATAATTGGTGGATTATCTCTCTGTCAATCAAATATTTAAGAAAAAAAATAAAATTATTGTTTTTATTGATGTATAAATATTATTTATTCAAGTATCTTTATCATTAAATGGAAAATTAAAAAATAAAATTTCTTAATCAAACCTTTATTGACAAATAAAAAATTTTAATTGTCATCTAAATAATTTTTATTATTATCAGTGAATCAAGGCACAAACAAAAAATAACAATTAGCTATTTAAACAATTAATTAAAATAATAATTTTGCCATTAGTTAACTAAACAAAGAAAGCAAAATTTATGTACAAATTTGAAACTGGAGTATTTAAAAGTCGTTAATGTCCTTGAAATTATCAAAAATTTTAACTATCAATAATCATATTTTTAAAACAAAACAATTTTTTCGAATTGCTTTATTTTGTCAATTGTCATTGTGCAATTTGTCTTGAAAAAAAAATATAAAATTTTACCTTGACAACTCCTTGTTTAATCAACATTTCATAAGCTTCTTTAATTTTAACTTCAGTTGGATAATCTCTTGTCCATGTATACAAAATTTCAATGACTTTATCACGTACACTTGCTGGTGTTTTATCACCAAGATATTTTGGTGATACAAGTTTAATCATTTCATTTAAAAAACGAAATTTTCCAATTTCCGAATGAAATTGTTTACCACATTTTTTCATACACGTATCTAAAAGCTTCATAAAAAATAATATAAAATTAAATATCAAATATTAATTAATTAAAAATATAAATACCAGCTATATCATTAATAAATAACTCACCACAAGTGATTGAAATGCTTGTTTTTCAATTGTTGATTGTATATAAGTTGCTAATAATTTACATGCAATTTGTACACCATCATTTTCTTTTTCAAGCATAACACAAAATGCAACAATTGCAGCAGTATCTGTTTTAACATTTTGAGGATTTGTTGCTCTTTCTATATACAAATAAAAATATATTTACAATTAATTATTCAAAATTCATAAATATAATTATTAATATTTACTTACGAATAAGAGCCTCAAGGCTAGTTGTCAAAACATCCATTTTAAAATTTTTTTTATTCCTTAATAATTTATTTAAACAAAGACAAATACTCAATTTAAATATAACAATTATTATTATCAATAATACATATACTCATTTATCAATAAACATTTTTTTTACATTAACAAATACATGTCAATATATTTTATTTTCACTCTTATAATTTTTTTTTTTCTAACATATTTTTAATATTATTTCTCTAAAATAATCCTGTTGTTAATATTTTTTTTTATTTGACTGTCTTCAATACGTATATTAGTATTATTTTCTTATCATGACAGTTATCAGTTGATACCTTTTTTGTTATTATTATTATTCTAAAAAAAAAAAAAAAAAACCATCAATAATATGTGTGCGACGATTTTATGGATTTTTTTTTTTTTGTTTTGACAGAATAATGACAGTTAAATTTTGTTTATTTGTTAATTGTTATTTAATATAATAATCATTATAATTAATTATTAATATAATTTGTTATTAATAAAATATAGTTAATATAATTAATATAATTATTTAAAATCAATTTTTTATAAACAAACATTTTTTTTTTTTTTAAATTTTAAAAGAAAAAACAAGCAGCGTCATCGTACTTGAACATTTAATATTATTTTTGTTATTATTATTGTTTTTTTATTATTGTTATTTATTTATCTGCAAGAGATTGTCAAAAAAGAAACACCTAGAAACACTTTCTTTAAATTGAAATAGTGAGCTGTTTATTGGAGTATTATTAATAATTGTTTATTTATAAAAACATAATGGCAATAACAAATTTTATGTCTGCATTACGTGCATCAAAATCATTGAAAACAGTTAATATTAATAATGAATTATTATCAAGAAGAATGGCAATAACAACACGTTCAGGAGCAATATTACCAGAACCAAGACCACAACCATTTGGTATTGTTGGTGTTGTATTTGGTGTTGTATTTGGTGTACTTATTGGTGCAACAATTAGCAAAAATATTGCTAATTTTTTGGAAGAAAATGATTTATTTGTGCCTTCTGATGACGATGATGATGACTAGGTTTTGATAAATAATATATATTTATTAGTAATTTATCTAAAAATGGTAATTAATATTTAATTTATAATTAGTTTTACATTTGTTAATTAATTTATTGTATTTTTTTATAGATTATGAATATTCACATACAACCAGAGCCATTTTGGGAAATACTTCAAGATCTATACATTTTTTTTTTTTTTAATTTCATTCTATTTTTGGAAATGAGAAAAATTATCTTAAAAAAAAATGTACTATTGTTATTAAGTTTATTATTAATTGTATTTTTTATTTATTATAATTTTTTTTTTTGTTTAAATACTTTACTGTAAATAATTTAACGCACAGAGAAAAAAAAATACAAAATAGTCAATGTTATTTTTTTTAAATGTCATGATCGTTTTTTTTTTTTTTTTTTTGCAATGTAATAATAATTTATCGATAAATAATGTAACATGAAATTATAATTGTTAGAAACATAAATATTTATATATTAAAATTTCTTGGTACTTAGTAAACAATAAACAATAAAATTATTGATTTTAAATTATATTTTTATTTTTTCTGTTATTCAAACAATGTACAACAATATTTCAGTCATGTCAGAATAAATAATTATATACGAAAACAAACAAAAAAAAGGTTTTTTTAATTAGCAATATTATTATTATAATTTTATTTATATCTTAATAATTATTAATTAAGTTTGGCCATTTTTTAAATATAAATAATTTACACTGTGCATTATTGTTTTTTTTTAAATATAATTTTAACAAATTTTATTTTGAAAATTTAATTTTCAAGTCAAATATAATTTTTATTTATTAGTTTTTTTGTTTTTTTTTTTTCATTTTGTAAATAAAACGTTAAAAAAATTTATTAAATATTGTTAGTCATGCAATTTTTTTTCAAAAATAAAAATAATAAAATAATTAAAAGTACGATTTTTGATTATTAACAATGATGACTGTGTCCTATTTTAAATCTTGTTTGTAATGAAAAAAAAAAAAAAATATTGGAAGATCTTGTATATATTGGAGAGACTTTCTGTGTTTTTTTAATTTTTTTTTTAAAAACTATTTTTTAAAATTATTCTGGTGGTTTTTTATGTTGACCCCAGCCATGAAAACATTTTGTAAATCTTCGTGATTCTTTACCTTTTGCAGTTAAAAATAATTTTCTTGGTTTATCTGGTTGTTTAACTCGTAAATGTTGAATATAAACCTTTAAAAAAAAAAATAAATAATAAATATTAAATAACAATTATTATTTTAAATAAATAAAATATTTACTTGTGCTGATTTGTAAGCCAATTTAATTTCCACTTCAGAACAACGAGCACCAAGCCAGAGAAAAACTTGTTCACCATTATCCAATATCATAATATCATCATCAGCTAAATCATCCTAATAAAAATAAATAAATAAATAATTAATAAACAAATGTATTAATGGATAAATAAATAATGAAAAATATTTACCTGACAAAAATCAGTACATTTTTCACTGATAACAAAATAACCTTTTTCATTTGAACAACGAAATAATCTTGTATAATTCATAAAATCAGCATGTTTATCATATTCTTTTTTACCACCAATACCAACCCAAAAGAAATTATCAGGTTCTTCACCTTCATTAAGAACTTGAAGACTAATCCATGGATTATTAAACATTTCTTCAGCAATATCTTGTATAAGACGAGCATCATCAGGTTCAGATTTTGATCCAATCCATACATAAACAATACCAGTTTCTTCATCATTATTAAATGGTACATTTAATATATAACAAAATGCTGAATTTAATAATGTTGCATCTGGTTTAATTTGTATTAAACGTGTACATAATGCACTACCATTACTTCTTAATTGAAAAAATTCAACTCTATTTGAATTATCAATTGTTTTAATTTGTTTTCTTTTACCTTGACGTATAATAAATTTTCTTTTAAAATGTGCCATAAATTTTAAATTTTCTTGTTGTTGATGTGTTCTAACAACTTCTAATTTTTCACCAAATAATGTTTTAAATTTTTTTTGCATACTAAATGTAAATGTTAACCATCCCATATTACCAGCATCTCTACCTTGCCAAAAATAAACAATACATTGAAAATCATCTTCATATTGTTGTTGTTGTTGTTGTTGTGATTGTTGTTCATCATTATTATCATCATTATTATTATCTGGTACATCAATTGGCATCCAATATCTACATAAAAATACATAACAATCTTCACTATAAAAATGTCCCAATTCTTCTTCAGGTAATCTAACAAATTTTCTTTTTTCCAATACAAATGCTTCCATAACTTCTAAATCATCACTCCATTCATTCATTAATTGTTGTGCTTCAATATTTGACATTTGTGGTTGACGTGGCATAAATAATGCAGCAAGATCAGCTTTAGTATCTTGTTTTTTAGCCCATTTATTTAAATCAGCACCAGTTTTAGCAACAGATTCAGCAGTACGTGTAAAATCAACAGCAATAACTTCATCCCAACCAGTAAATTTTGATTTAAATATTTGTGATTCAGTACCTTCTTGTAAACGTGTTATCATTGCATAATTTGGTCTATTAATCATATTAAATAATTCTTGTGATAATTTAACAGCAGCAGCTCTAACAAGACGTGTTGATTTTTTACCAAACCATACAAATAAATCTAAATAACAATCAAGTATATATACATTACGATTATTTAATAATGTATTTGTTAATTTACCATGTGGTACTTCAACTTGTGGTAATTCTAAATAACCCATACCAAGTCTAACTTGATATAAACGTGGTACTATTGGTGTAAAATTTTCATCAACATGTTTTTTAATAATTGGTCTTGTCATTGTTGTTGTATTATCATTATCATTATTATCATTATTATTATTATTGTAACCTAATAAATTTAAAAATTCATCTGATTCATTACCCATTATTTCCATAATAATATCAGCTTTATTTTTTCTTTCATTTTTATTAATTTTTTCAGCCATTAATCTTGATTTTGATTTTAATGTATTTTTAGCATATTTACCATACCACATAAATATTTTATATCCAATATCAAATACAAATACATAATCACAATCAAATGATTCAATATTAACATCAACTGGTTCTAAATGTATTGATGAACCAGCACCATGTACACGATATAATCTTCTAATAATTGGTGTATCTTCAATTGTATAAAAACCAGATGATGTTCTACCACCTTCAATATATGTTATACCAGTATCAAATAATATTAAAAAATCATCTGATTCATCACCTTGTTCTTCTCTTATTGTACGACATTGTGCACCTAAAAAATTACGTAAATTAACAGCATGTATTGCTGCACATGCACGTTTATCAAGTGTTGCTTTATCACCAATCCAAAAATATATTGACCATACTAATGATCCACTATCATCAATTATTGTTTTTAATATAATATAACAATCACCCTCATAAAATTTACCATGTGCAACTTCATCAATTTGATTTGGTAAAAAATTTTCAATTTCCCATATTGATAAACCAGGTATTTGTCCAGCATCATCATCAAATATTTCTGAATAATCTAATGATGGTTTTTCTAATGTTTCATCCCATCTTTTTGGCTTTAATGATTCATTACATTTATTAATATGTCGTTGTTGTTGTTGTTGATCACCATTATTATTATCATCATCATTATTATTATTATTATTATCATTAATATCATCATGATTCATAAAATTTTTTTCAATAGCAATATCTTTCATGCCTTTTAATATTTTAGCTTGATCTTGATCAGCTTCTTGTTCATGTTCACGTCTTCTACGTAAACGCATTTTACGTGCAATTGGATCTTTACTACTATTTATTGTTTGTATTGGTGGTGGTATATTTGCACCAGCAAGACGTAATTGATGTTGTAATGAAAAATCAATATTATAAAATTCAATACCAGAACCACGTTGTATTTCAATTGGTTTTGGTGGCATTATTAAATTTGGATTATCACGTAAATCAAGTGTATCTAAATCATTTAATAAATGTATTGCATCTGGTACTGTTATTAAATAATTTGATGATAATATTAATTTTTTTAATGAACCACAACGACATAAACCTTCTGGTATCATTTCTAAATGATTTTTAGCTGCTGAAAATATTGTTAATGATGATAATTTACCAATACCAGATGGTATACCATCAAAATCTAATTCATTATCATTTAAATATAAATTACGTAATGTTGTTAATTTACATATTGTTGTTGGTAATAATTTTAATTTATTTCTACATAAATTAAGTGTTTCTAATTTTTGCCACATATCAATTGTTGTTGATAATTCAGTTATTAAATTATTACTTAAATTTAAACGACGTAAATTTTGTAATGAATATAATGCATCTGGTACACGTATTAATGAATTTTCAGATAAATCAAGTTCTTGTAAATTTGTTAAACTATCAAGACTTGATGGAATGTTATTTGCAGTACGTTGTGTATTACGCATTTGTAATGTTGTTAAATTCATTAATGATGGTAATTGACGTAATTGAAAATGTCCAAGTGGATTATTATTTAATATTAATGTTTGTAAATTTAATAAACGACGTGTTTGTGGTGGTAATGATTCTAATTGATTATTACTTAAATCCAAAAATAATAAATCAGTTAAATGTATAAATAATGTATTTGGTATTGTTTTAATATTATTATAACTAATATTTAAATTAAGTAATGAACGTGCACGTTCAAGACCATCTGGTATTTCTTTTAAATTATTATGACTCAAATCAAGTGTTGTTAATTCTTCAAGATGAAATAATTCAGCTGGTATACCACTTGTTTTTATATTATTATGACGTATATTTAATGTACGTAAACAATTTAATTCTGTTAATTCACCATAAAGACGTTCTAAATTATTTTTAACAAGTGATAAATGTTCCTGTAATTATTCATTTATTATTTATTATATTATTAACATTAATTATTTATTTATTCATCTTACCAGTTTTAACAGCTTTCCCATTTCTTCTGGTATTTCAGTTAAATTTGTTTTATCCAATTTTAGCCATTGTATACCAGTCATTAATCTAACTGATGGAGGAAATTTATCACCCTAAAACATGTATAAAAGCAACATATTATTATTGTTCTAACTAAAAATTATTTACTATTTACGAATAAATATATTTTTTTTTTATTTTTCTCTTAGCAATAATATAACAGTACTTACTCCAAAATCATTGCTGCTAAAATCAACTCCACGAACAAATGGTAAAACACCCGTATTAGCCATTATTAATTAATTATCAATCATAAGCAATTTCAAAATAATTAATAACATTTAATTTTTTATATTATTTGAATGAATTTTATATTTTTATTTTTAAAAAAATATCAAGTTATCATGTTACTCCAAGAATGGTTTATTTTCTTTTTTTTTTTTTTTTCTCTCTCTCAGCTTAAAATTGAGGTTGTGTCACTGTGTGTAAAACGAAGACAATTTTACATTTAAATTAGCACTGTTAAAAATGGATTTTTTAATCACTTAAATATCATTACAAAATACAACTCAATTAACAACACTCTAATTTATTTATATAAAATATTTCTTTCTCCCTCGTTTTAATTGTGTATGTGTATTTTTTTTTTTTTCGTCTCTCTTTTTTTTTTTTTTTTTATTGACAAAACTAGTTTGTCATTTTATTTATTTTTTTTTTTTTTTTGGGATGATTCACATTATTATACTATTATTATCATCATGTCGGCCATTTTGTTCATGACACACACACACATAAACAACACATACACACATGCACTTTGATATGAGATAAAAAAATAAATAAATAAATGAAAAAAATATTTATTTTTTTTTGATTACATCTAATCAAAAATTAACGTGGCAGCATTGTTTATTAAGAACAAAAAAAAAAAAAAAACAAACAAAAAAAGTTTAAATATATGGTATAATAAAAAACTCAAATTAATATATTTTTTTTTGTGTTGTCCTTGATAGATTAATAATCACTCGTTATCAGTGTATTTTTTTAATTATAAAACAATAAAAAATTGTGGGAGTGTTTGTTATTTTTGGTACCATATGTACTGGAACAATAATAAAAATAAAAAAATAAAATGTGGATGAAACCACAAGAAGTTTTACTTGCAAATGCATTTTGGTAATTATTATTATTATTTATTGTTAATTTGTTAATGACATTTGAGAATTGCAAAATTGTTTGTTTATTATTAAATTTTTTTTCCTGTCAGTTAGATAATAATGACAACACACTTGTAATTATCATCTATTTATGTAATTTTTTCAATGTAATCCTTTGTTGATTTTTTTTATATTGAAATAATTGTTTTTTCTTTTCATGTAAAAGGGAAACTGAACAAGCAACAATTTATTTTGTACTTCAACGAAGAAAAGGTCATGGTAAAACAAAAGGTTTAACATCAATATTAGTTGGAACATTGGATAGTGTATTTGATAAAAAACCACCACCATTTAGAATATTACATCAAACACCAACATCTGAAGTTTATTGGTCAATATCATGTTCATTAACACATGATGAAATATTAAAAGATTGGGAATGGTTACATAAAAATTTAATTGATACATTAAATTCATTTGATACTGAAGAAGAAATAACAGAATTTGTTTGTTGTAAAATACAATCAATAATTGCAAATAATAAAATTGATTGTCAATATGCTGAAGAAGAAGATCCAGAATCATTTAAATCAGCATCATATAAATTTAATCAATTATTTAATTTACCAAATGATGATAAATTAGTTAATTATTATTCATGTAGTTATTGGAAATCAAAATTACCACGTCAAGGATGGTTATATTTATCAGTAAATCATATGTGTTTTTATGCATATATATTATCAAAAGAAACAAAATTAATAATACGTTGGGCTGATATTATAATAATTGATAAAAAAAATTCATTATTATTTCCTGATAGTATACGTATTGTAACACGTGATAATAATGAATATTATTTTTCAATGTTTTTAAAAAAATCAGAAACATATACATTAATTGAACAGTTAACAAATATTGCTATGAAAAAATTAATTGATGATAAAAGTTGTTTTAATGAAGATTTAGAATTAAAATATAAATTAAGTAAAAATATACCTAAAAAATTATCATTTTTAAAACGTGATTTAGATGCACGTGCACATTCAGAAGCATATAGATTACAATTTCGTTTACCGTCATATGAAAAACTTGATGGTAGTATTGATTCAACATTATGGACACCATATTCTAAAAAACATATATGGGGAAAAATATATTTATCAAAAAATTATTTATGTTTTGAAAGTCGTGTTAAGGATCTTGTATCAATTGTTATACCAATGCGTGATGTACGTCTTGTTGAACCAGCTGATCAATCAATAAATTCATCATCATCATCAACATCAACATCAACATCAATAACAATTGATAAATCAATACTTGTTACAACAATTAAATCATCATTTTTATTTGCACAAATACATGATAGAGATTTTGTTGTACAAAAAATATCTGAATTACTTGCTAAAACAAAATTAAATAAAACAAATAAAAATGATAAAGATTCTGAAGATGATGATGATGATGAAGATGATGATGTTGATAATGATGATGTAAATAATGTAAATTTATGGACACCACAACCACCATTAATGACATTATTTACATTATCATTGACAAATGAATCAAATGAAAAACAAAAATTAAAATTAAAAAAATGGGATAATCATTTTAATGAATATGGACGTGGTGTATCAATGTATCGTACAACTGAAACATCAAAATTAATAATACAAGGTATACCACAAATATTACGTGGTGAATTATGGTTAACATATTCTGGTGCAATAAATGATATGTCAATGAATTCAGGTTATTATAAAAAACTTGTTGATAAATCATTAGGTAAAAATTGTCAAACAAATGATGAAATTGAACGTGATTTACATCGTTCATTACCAGAACATCCAGCATTTCAATCAGATATTGGTATTAATGCATTACGTCGTATATTAACAGCATATGCATTAAGAAATCCACAAATTGGTTATTGTCAAGCAATGAATATTGTTGCATCAGTATTATTAATATATTGTTCTGAAGAATCAGCATTTTGGCAATTATGTAATGTTTGTGAATCATTATTACCAGATTATTATGATAGACGTGTTGTTGGTGCATTAGTTGATCAAGGTTTACTTGAAGAACTTGCTGAATATTATTTACCAATTTTACATGATAAATTAAAAAAACTTGGTTTAATACGTGTTATATCATTATCATGGTTTTTAACAATATTTTTAAGTGTTATGCCAACATCATCTGCTGTTAATATTATGGATTGTTTTTTTTATGATGGTGCTAAAATTATATTTCAAATTGCTCTAACAATATTAGAATGGAATCAAGATAAATTATTAAATTGTCGTGATGATGGTGAAGCTATGCAATTATTAACTGATTATCTTGGTGGTGTATTTAATGATGAAGAAATAATATTAACACCAACAATAGATACTACAACAACAACACCACCACCACGTAGTATATCTGTACAAACGCTAATTTATGAATCATATGTACGTTATGGTACATTAACAATTGGTAAAATTGAAAATTTACGTTTAAAACATCGTTTAAAAGTTGTACAAAAACTTGAAGATGTTGTTGAAAATAATATAATACGTTGTGTTATTGGTGATAAATTTATGACAAATAATGAATTACATGATTTATTATGTTTAATTAGAGAAGAATTAATGTTTTATAAATATAATAATTGTGAACGTTATGATCCAACACAATTACCATATGAATTATATAAAATTGATTATGATTTATTTCTTATATTATTTTGTGGTTTATCATTATGGGGTAAATGTACACAAGCTGAATCAATTGCTGAAAGATTATTTAGATTAATGGATTGTAATAATGATGGTTATTTAAATTTTCGTGAAGTTGTTAAAGCAATTGGTTTAACATCAACAGCTGATGTTACACAAAGATTAAAATTATTATATACATTACATTTACCACCATTATTAACTGAAATTGATATGGATTCACCAGTACATACTGATCATGGTGCTGAAATTGCATCTGAAGCTACTGATTTTTTTGATACAATGCAACAAAGTGTTGCATCATTAAATATTGCTGCTGCTGCTATTAATGATAATAATAATAGTAATGATGATGATCTTCATCATTTAAATGACACTGATGATGATGATGATGATGATGATAATTCAAGTTTTCATTGTCAGCATAAAGATACTGATGGTAATTGGGAAGTACAGAGTTTAAGTAGTTTAAGAAATTTATTAGAAACAAAAGATAATTCATTAAATTTAAAAATTGTACCTAAAATGACACAAAGACATTTTATTGCACTTTGGAAAACACTTTATGATTTATTTCCTGCACAACCAGAGGATCAAGAAATTTATCATTCAATAGCAACAATTGGTACATTATTATTTCAACTTGGTGATGTTGGTAATAATTGTGATAAAAATGATGATAATTCATCAAGTCATCAAATAACTACAAATAAAACACAAGAATGGTCAATAACTGTTGAACAATTTTTAGCATCAGCATTAAATGGTCAACCAATTAATGATTTTTTTAGTAAAAGAGCTAATTTAATTGAAGATATATCATCATTAAGAAATCGTAGATTTGATAGAACACCTTCGTTATCTGATACTCCAGTATTCAATGGATAACATGGCAAAAATTAACGTTATTAATTTTAAATTTAAAAAAAAAAAATACATTTATATATTCATATTATTATTCATTATGATAATTGTTAATTAATTTTTATTATAGAAAATATATATTTTTATTTTTTATCTTGATATAGGTATATTTAAAAAAAAAAAAAATTTTATAAAAATCTATAAAAACCAAGTTTTATTTTAATGGAAAAAAAATTATAAATAATTGTAACTTTTACATTACTTTTTTGTACTATAAAAAAATGAATAAATAAACTTTATTGTGATAATTATTGTATTTATTATTTTGTCATAAGACTGGGGATTGGTGGAGATTGATAACAACAAAATAATTTGAATTTTTATATATATTTTTTTTATTAATAAAAATTTTTAGTTTCCATATGAAAATTTATTAATAATTTTTAGCGATGATATTGTCTTTTTTGCCAAGTCTTACAAGACAATCATCGGATTCACCCTGAAATCGAAAAAAATAAAATAAATTAATTACAGTTCAATAAAGCCTGATGATACTTGCTCTTGATATATATTTTTTTATTTCAATTAATTATTAATGAAAAATATTTACCATACGACGAATTGCTCCACAAATAGCATAAGCTTTGTTTGTACCAGACATACGTCCAGTTGTTGGATCAACATCAGCAAGTGTCAATTGAATTGAAGCATGATCCTTGGCATGGATAATTCTATTGCTGCTTGAGCTGAAAAAATAAAAACATAACCTTTAAATGACTGTCAACAATACACTTGACTAATAATAATAATTCACCCACTTTTCAATAATAATTAACAAAAAAATACCCAAAATTAATATTATTAATTAATTAAATAATAAATATAAGACAAAAAAAATTAATTATTAATAATTTTAAATAATAAACCACGTGCAAAACTCACCATTTTCTTGGCCAGTAAAGGTCAACAAATTCTCTTGCGTCGTTTTCCATTTTATGTATTTCTATAAAAATAATAATTAAAATATCAATAAAAGATTTTATAATAATTTATTATATTTATTATAAATAAATTAATTAATTTATGATTCTTACAATGATTCTTCAACGGGATCAAGAATTAGAAAGAAAGAGCTGGCAAGGAAGAGACCTGAGACCAAGACAAGAAATGCAAGAAATGCCAACCGCGAAAAAAAAATATTTATGAAGGTTGTCGGCCATTTTGAGTGACGTCAGAAATTAAGCATTTTGATTGGCTATAATATCCCCCACTTTTACTGACAGTTGATTCTCTTGACAACAATAATCACTGTCCCTTTTTTTTTTCCTCATGAAAATTTGTCATTGTTATTCTCATAATCTATCCTTATCTCATAAAGGAAAATAAAAAATAATAAAGATAAAATTTTTCCTCTTCCCTCTCTTATAATATATTTTTTTTTATACTTATCTATGTGTTGAAAATCTACATAAAAAATTATCAAGTGTGTATATCGCGTGAAATTGTGATTGTGTGTAATATCACCGTCATCATCATCATCGTCAAAAATTATATATTTCCAACGACGTTTTTAATTCTGTTTATTATATTACTCAAATAAATCATTAAATTTAATATTAAAGAGAAAAAAATAAACACAATTTATATTGATTTAAGCATTATTAAAATAATAAAAAAATTTTCATTAAAAAAAACATAGTTTATTTTAAATGTTTGATTAAATTTTTTGCTCCAACTTTTTTTTTTTTTTTGTGTATTGATATTTAGAAATAAAAATTGTATAATAATGGCGGGTGAAGTTTCGACAAGTGTTAATAATCCAAATGCTGAAATTGTACGTGGACAAGCATTTGAAGTTGGTCCAAGATATACAAATTTAGCATACATGGGTGAAGGTGCATATGGAATGGTTGTGTAAGTTAATTTAATATAAAAAATTCTTAAAAATTTATTTTAAAATATAATAATAATAAATGATTTTTTCAATTTTAATTCTGACATAATTTTTTTTATATTTAATTATCAATTATTATGATAATTTATTGGCGCGTTATTTGAATAAATTAACAATTTATCAAATGTACACACTCACGTTAACGCCCATTTTAATATTATTGTTATTTGTTTATTGGAAAAAAAAAAAAATAACAAAAACAACAATACAACAAGCTGCTAGTTTATTTTAATTATTAATTTATATTTATTTTTATAGATCAGCATATGATAATGTAACAAAAACAAAAGTTGCAATTAAAAAAATATCACCATTTGAGCATCAAACATACAGCCAAAGAACATTGAGAGAAATTAAAATTCTCACGAGGTTTAAACATGAAAATGTAAATATTAAATAAAAGTTAATAATTGTTAATATATTTTAAATGATTAAAATTATTTTTTTTTTAGATAATAGACATAAGAGATATACTGAGATCACCATCAATTGATCAAATGAAAGATGTATACATTGTACAATGTTTAATGGAAACTGATTTATATAAATTATTAAAAACTCAAGCAATAAGTAATGATCATATATGTTATTTTCTATATCAAATATTACGTGGATTAAAATATATACATTCAGCAAATGTATTACACAGAGATTTAAAACCAAGTAATTTATTATTAAATACAACATGTGATCTTAAAATATGTGATTTTGGTCTTGCAAGAGTTGCTGATCCAGATCATAATCATGCTGGTTTTTTAACTGAATATGTTGCAACAAGATGGTACAGAGCACCAGAAATAATGCTAAATTCAAAGGTATATTATTAATAATAATTATAATGATTAGTTTATTTCAATTTTTCTAATAATTAAATTTATTTTTGTTTTATCAGGGTTATACTAAATCAATTGACATATGGTCTGTTGGTTGTATACTTGCTGAGATGCTTTCACGTCGTGCAATATTTCCTGGCAAACATTACTTAGATCAGCTTAATCATATACTTGGTGTACTTGGTTCACCTTCATCAGAAGACCTTGAATGCATCATTAATGAAAAGGTAAATTTATCTTTAACTATATTTATTGAGTCATAAAATATTTAATTAATTATATTGATTATTTTCAATGTCATATTGATAATTTTTTTTATAATTATAGGCACGTAATTATCTACAGTCATTGCCATATAAACCAAAAGTACCTTGGACATGTCTTTTTCCAAATGCTGATCCACGTGCATTAGATTTATTGGATAAAATGCTTACATTTAATCCAAATAAACGTATTGTTGTTGAAGATGCACTTGCACATCCTTATCTTGAGCAGTATTATGATCCAGCTGATGAAGTAAGTTTTCTAATAAATCATTTAAACATTATTATCATCATTATTATATTGTTTATGTTGTTTTTTTTTTCTTAGCCTGTTGCAGAGGAACCATTTAAATTTGATATGGAACTTGATGATCTTCCAAAAGAAGTATTAAAACAGTATATATTTGATGAAACATCACAGTATGCTAAAGATCATCCTGATAATGTTATCTAGTTGATTATTATTTGAAATATTAAACATTTATTTTGTCTATTATATTTTCAAAATGGAATTAAAACCAAATAATAAATAGATAACAAAAAGAAGCAAAAAAAAAACAACCATCGTTAAGAAAAAATTTAAATAATTATGTATGCCTAATTATCAAGAAGATTATGAAAATTGTTTAATAAAAGAATAACCAATATATCACATTTTTAAAAAAGTCAAAATAAATTCATATGTCGCCGAATAATAGGTCAGTTTCATCAGCTGATTGATCAATATAATATATTTAATTGATATTAATAATAATTATTAATTATTGTAATTTGTATTTTTTAAAAAATTATCAATACTTTACTTTTACATTCAAAATATATCATTTTTTTGTTTGTCATTAAATTTATTAATACTCTGATATATTTTTCGTATCATTTATTCAATAACTCAGGATTTATATTAAAATATTAAATTGAAAAATTAAAATTATTTATTATTATTATTATGAATCGATTTTGATTGTTGTTGTTGTTGATGTTGTTGTTGTTGTTTCAAGCACAATATATCTGTGATTTAATTATCAACAAATTATTAATGAAAATGATGGTGGAAAATAATAGTAAAAATTTCAAAAGTTTTTTCATTGTGTGTCTAAGAAATATTTGAGAAAAAAAAAAAAAAAATATTAGAATATTAATCGAAATTTCATCTTGTCGTTGAATGTGTAAATGTCATTTTAATTATTTCATTAGAAAAAAAAAAAAGTATAACAAATACACAAAAAAAAAAAACTCAATTCTTCCATTTCGATGGATAAGATAAAATTAATCTTCCAATAATTATTTATTTAATTTATAAATTAAAAAACAAAACGAATAACAATTTAATTTTTAAATAATGATGTCATTTGGCCTAATATACTTAAACGTTATAAGTGTGTATTTATTGTTGTTGATGAATTTTCATATCTTGCTTAATTAAAAATAAAACTAAAAGCAAGAAAAAAAATGATGATAAATTATATCCAAAAGTCAAATCATTCATAATAATTTTACTATTTAGTTTCGAAGAAAAATAATAATTTCAATTTTTTTTTCCAAATTGTTAATTGTTAAAAATATATTTTCTTTTGTTTTCATTAGACATGAATATTTTTTTGAATTAAGGAGCACTTTCGAACAATGTTTTATTACTGTTAAACTCAGGTAAAAAAAATTAATTATCATCGAATATTTCAATAAGAGAAAATGGACCTAAAAATGAATGAAAAAAAAATAAAATCGAAAATTAAAATAAACCTGAGTTGTAATATTAACAGTTGAAAATAATATACCAGTTTTATAAAAAAAAAAAACAATTTATAAATTGGCTTCATTACTAAACTAAAAAAAAATATATTAAAAAAAAAAATATCAAAAACAGGTGAATAAGTTTAATAGTAAAAAAAAGAAAATATATAGATATATTTTGCAAAGACTAAACCAATGTGTTGCCTTCGCAATTGAAAAAAAAAAATCACCTTTTCATTAATTAAAATATAACAAAAAATTTGATGATAAAATAAATTTTAAAATAAACAAAAAAAATCCAAGTTCAGATTAAATATTGTGTAGAGGGTTCGAAGAACGAAAGTAATTAAAAAAAACAAATATGAAACATAATTAAATTGAATATAGATTTTCATTATAAAGTAGAACATTAAATAATATATATAAAAAAAAAATCAAATTTAGAACAAAAATATTATTGACTTTATAAATACGTCTTCCGATAATTACCCTAATTAAAACAGTTAAAAAATAATAATACAAAAAAAAGAATCCATAGTATGTCTCAATACAAAAAAAATAGATTTAAAATTTATGACATAAATAGTTGATGAATTAATTAGTTAGTTAATTAATTGACAACGTTATAAATAATTAAAAAATAAAAATATACGTGCATTTTTCTATTGTAAAAAAATGAAAATGAAAATCTATAAATGTAGCTTCAATGAATTTTTCAAAGCTCAAAAGTTTAAATAAAATACATCTATGTGTTTTTAATTATTGATTTTAATCATTCAATTGAAAAAAAGAAATCTTTTAAAATATAAATTATTGATTATTCAATAATATTTATAAAATACTTTGTATCTTCATTATCTCTGAAATGATTTATTAATGAATGTAAAATGTATTGTAATTTCAAAAATAATACTTTCATTATAAATTTAAAAAAAAAGTATTAATGTTTTATTTATTAACAATGTCAAAAAATAATAACTTAAAATTGGTTTTAATAAATTTTAGAAACGAAATTCATTTCACTTAATTTTATTATTTTTTATTACAAATTTATTGATATTTAATTTTTTATAGTTGACAAATTAAAAAATAATAATATATATAGTTTTTATTATAAGAAATATAAAAAACAAAAAATTTATTTATTTATTTTTTAAAATATAAATTATCTTTTCAAACATTTTTTTTTTTTTTTTTTTCATTCACGTTTTATTGTTTTGGAAATTTTTTTTTCGTCTGTTAATTATAATTGGTGTATTTGTAATTTTGACTAGTTTATTGTTTATATAAAAAAAATGGGATAACATTAAAATCATTTCAAAATAAAAAAAGTTATGAAATGCGTAAATTATGTTGAAAAAAAATTATGATGAAAATCAAAAGAAATTTATATCAAAAATTTTTGAATTATTTAATTAATTTTGTAAATATAGAAATGAAATTTTATTATTATTTCATTATTTAATCTTATAAAATTCTATTTTATTGTTTTTTTTTTTCATTTAGTCATTAAAATTAATATTATTTTTTTTAAATTAAGAAAAAAGAAAATGCACTATAATTAAAATAATATTATCATTTAATCGGAATAATCTTGATTTAAATTTCCTTCATATTTTTCATTTTTTACTTCAATTCTTAGCGGTGATCTTTCGTTTTTTTTTTTATTTCCAAGACGTGATCGTAAATCAATCAAACGATCACCCACTTTCGCCCTGATTAAAAAAAAAAATAAATATACATTAATATTATTAATTATAAATATGTCTATTATATTATTTACCTATTATTTGATGATGAATTTTTATTTTCAGCATTAAAATTAAGTCTTGTCCAAACAGTTGATGCAACTTGAGGTTTAACACGTTGTGGTTTAGCAACAACCTTAATAACACTTCCTTGTGGACCCTGTATTTCTTTTTCAGATAATTCACTTTCACTTGTTGATGATGACTCATCATTATCATCAATTTCACCCTCTTCTTCCTCTTCTTCATCATCATTTTTTGTATCTTTTTTAAATATTTTATTATGTATCAATTGATTATCATTAAATTCATCTTCTAATTCACCATCTTCTTTTTCAGATTCTTCAAACATTTTTACTTCTTCTTCTTCTTCTTCATCTTCTTTCACTTCCTAAAAAGTTTAATAATAATTAAATAAATAGATAAATATGTATATTTTCTAGCTAAGTTAAATTACCTGTTGTTTTTTTTTATAAACTTCTGGTCTATTTGTAACAATAACTTGTATTTCATCACGATAAATTTGTGGTTTTTTTTTACCAAGTCTTGAACGTAAATCTCTACTCTCTTCACGTTTCTAAAATATAAAAAAAAATAATATTATTATTAATAAAACTTACATGTAGCTTGTGTTTTATATTAAGAAAAAAAATTTATATTTATCGAAACCTTTTGAGTTATTTGTTTGAGTTTTTTTCTTTTAACTCTTTCTTCTTCATCATCAGCATGCATCCTCATTCTGGGAATTTTACTACGTACATTCATTTCATCATCACCATCAGATGCTGTTGATGAATCATCATCATCACCATTATTACTACAATTATCATCTGATTTATTTTTATAATTAATTATTTCATTATTGCTTTTAAAACCAAGTCTATTTTTAATTTTCATTTTATTATTATCATCATCATCATCATCATCATTATCAATATCATTATTAAATTGTAAATTTGGTTTTTTATTAACAATATAATATTCTTCTGTATTATCATTATTACCCCATCGTTCTGATAATTCACCCCATGGATTACTTTTTTTTTTTTTATTATTATTTATATTATTATCATCATCATAAACATCTTCATTATTATCACTATATTTACGTTTTTTTTGTTTTAATAATTGTTTTTTTGATTCACTTAATAAACCTTTAATACCACCATAATTTGGATTACCATATTTTTTATAATAAACACTTGTTTTTTCTGCATTTGGTTGTTTTTTATCATTTATTGTTGCAAAACGTAAAAATATATTATTTGATTTATTATAATCATTACCTTTACGCCATACACCTGGTGGTAATGGACATTTAATATCATTAATTTTTATTGAATAATTATCATCATCATTATTATAATTAATTTTTTTTGATAAATGTATTAATGCACGTGCTGATGATATATTATCTAACCAAACAATATTACATGATACATCATTTATCCATTCAATTGATGATGCTCCATAATCTTCAAAATATTTAAATACATCTTTTGTACTCATATTATCAGTACCTCTCATATGTAATACATTTAAACGTATTTTTTTTTTATCAATATCATCAATTATATTCATGCTATCATATAAATCATTAATATTATTAATATTATTTGAATCAATACCAAATCTTTTAGCACGTTCTTCCATTTTTAATTTTTCTTCTTTACTAAATATATCAATACCAGTTGTAAATGTACCATTTTTATTTTCCCATCTTGATGTTGTTGTATTATTTATATTGTTTTTATTGTTATTTATAAATTCATCTAATGTTGGTATTATTCTACCACTATCATTATTGTCAACATCAACATCATCATCATCATCATCATCAATAGTGTTATGATTTTTTTTAAATTTTTCATCAACATTTATTATTGATGTTTCAATTTCCATTGGTTCTTCTTCTTCTTTTGTATCACTCATTGTTATTTCTTTTTAAAAACTGTAATTATATTATATTATTATTAATTAATTAATATTTAATTTTTAGAATATTATTGTTTATAATTACCTTCTGGTATTAACACAAAAATTAAAACATCCAACACACACAAAAGGGCTTTCTGTAAAATGTAAATTGTAAAGGACAATCTACATCATTCACAATGCTTGCAAGATGACATGCGCAAAAACCAATTTCGAATATTAATTTCGAAATAACACCGAATCTTGTTACTTTGTTAATTATTTTAATAATTTTATTGTAATATTATAGATTCACAAGTTTTTTAAAAAATAAAAAAATTAATTAAATAAATCTTTAAAGAAATTTTAAATTCATTTTTACTATTTATTCTATTATATTATATTCAAAACCAAAAAAAAATAAAGAGAAATTTAAAATTACATTTGATTAATGTAGAATAAATACATTTCAAGTTTTATTTTATTAACAAAGCTCATTAAGACGATAATAAATAATAAGACCCTTTATTTGGGTCTTAAAAAACAAAAAAAAAAAAATTATAATGAGGCTCCCTCTTTGTTGGTAAAGTGGGTAATATACCCACTTTTTTTTTTTTTTTTTTTCCTACTACGTCATAGCTGGCAATTCTCATTGACACACACACAAAACCGGGGCTATTTTCATTGACATAAATTATGACACTTGTACACACTTGTACATATGTTATTTTATAAGCTCACAATCACGTAAAATCTGATAAAAAAATTTTTTTGACACATTAGTAAACAATTGTTTTGATTTAATAACTATATTTTAATTTTATTAAAAAAATCATATTAACAGTTAATTAAGTGTAGAATTTAATATGAAAATAATAAAAAAATGAATGAACAAAAAAATAACCTCAATCAGATAAAAGTTGTTGATAATAATATTTGGCCAAATGCAACAAGTGAAATGGTAGTTGATGGAAAAGGATCTACATCATTTTTGTCGATTAATTCAAATAATACACAACGAATTATGGAATCAACAAGTTCTGCTGGATCAGTTTCAATAAATCGTCATCTACCTGTTATAATGAATGTTAATGAACATTTAAAAAGACATAGAGTACAACAAAATCATGGTAATTAATTAATTATTGTTAATTATAAATAACAAAATTAAATACATTTTTTAGTATTACTTTTTCTTAAATCATCTGTCAATTATACCTATGTAATTTTTTTTCTCTCTTTTTTTGTTTGTTGTTTTATTATTTTTTAGAAAAAAAATCTTCAACTGCATTTGTTGCAATTATCTTAACTAATATTTTCATTTAATTTTATAAATAAATATAGAATTTTTATTTAGCTAAATATCATTACATAAATTTTGGATAAATCGAAAATTTCGATTTAAAAATTTAAAGCTATTATCAAAATTTTTTGTGTATATAATTAGTAAAAAAAATTCGACTCAATTTTGACAGAAAATTCCATAATAAAAAAATACAATTGTAATGTTAAAATGAATGAATTTCTATTGACGAAAATTAATTTTTCTAAATGTAATTTGTACAAAATTTTTGTGTTACATTTAAAATGTTTATTGAGGTATAAAAAAATTATGGTAATTTAGCATTCAAGATGGTACAATTGTTCAATTAAAAATTATACATGTAATGTTTATTTTTTTTTCTAAAGTGCGTATTCTATTTTATACTTGTGCTTCGCTTGTTAGATTACTATATATAAAAAAATTTACGGTATAAGACGTATCCACCTGTTGGCATACAGGTGAATGTATCATACGTGAATTTAATACACGTATCTAATTGGTATATAACGCCATTTAAATTTCGTGTATGTGTTATGTTTTTTTTTCTTTCGATTTTTGGCATTATAATTTCGATTTTTGAGCCAGATAATACAAATATCTGGTCAATAAATTAATAACATTATCGAGCAACTTAAAAAGAAATAGCCTGTTAAAATCAGAATTTTAATGCTTTTAATTTTTCAATCTTTAATTGGTAAATGAGAACAATAAAATTCACTGAACTTTGGTCATCATGAAAATTACTTATTAATTTTTTCAGATCAATCAATGATAGACTCACAATTAGCAAACAATAATAATACCAACAACAACAACAACAACAATACAATTATAAATAATAACAATGATGGAGAGTCAAGATATTTACATAAAAAGTTTAAGAAGGTTGCGTCAAGTGAAGTGGTTGTACCAATGGATTTTGCAAAAGAAAATTCACCAGTTATTAGTGATACATCAAGTTCATTGAGAAGTGTCATCAATCGAATTGATTCATCAACTGCAGATAGTAATAAAAAGTCTTCCAAAAGTGACAACGTAACAACAGAGCTTGATTGTGAGTCAAGTGATACTATAAAAAATCATTATAATTGTCCGTATTGTAAACAATCTTACACTGAACAAAATGCCTTAGAAAAACATATTAAATCACACACAAATGAATATCCTTATTGTCGCACATCTTGCACTGTTTTTTCAAAAACAAAATCTTCCAGATCACATGCTTCAAAAGTAGATAATAATGAGACTGGAAAGGTAAAATTTTTCTTATTTATTGATTATTAAATTTTAATCTATTTTTATTTATTTAACAATTTGATTTTGCCAAGTAAATACATTAAAATTTTTTATTTAAGGTCTTTGAAGATTCTGATGTTGACTCATCAGATAGTGTAAGCAGTGAAGCAGATCAAATGTCTGGATTATCAATGCCATCATCTTCAGATATGTTAAAAATTAAAACATCACAAACTGGAAATATTTATAAGCCAAAATTTCATACAGCTTTGCAATCTATAAATACGGAAACTGTAGTTTCATCAAATTCATCTTCAAATGGTTTATCATCAACATCAACATCAACAAATAGTAATCCATACACATCACAATTTCAACAACATATTGATAAAGTCATAACAAATAATTCAGTTATTGTTAATGCTCTTGATCTTAGTTCACAAAAATTAATGCAACATCAACAAAATTTTATTGATACACAAAAAACTAGTAATCAACCTGTTAATCTATCACTGATTAATGATATTACATTAGAAAAAAATTATAATAATAATAATAATTCTTTTCAAAATAGATCAATGGTAATACAGAGTTTAGAAAAATCACCAATAATATTAAATGGTCAACGTACAAATGGTTTACAACAAAATAATGATACATTTATTAATGGATATAAAAGAATATCAAATTTAGATATTGATAATTTTGATTATCAACAACGTCATTCATTGTCATCAACACTTTCACCATCTTTAAAATCTTGTTTTTCATTTGACATGGAATCAAAAGACTCTGAGTCACATAAATCAAGTTCATATAATCATACAATTCAGCCACTTCCTTCACCAGGTCCTCTACTTGGTAATACAAGATTAGTTGATGGTCCTTCATGTGCTAAAAAACCACGTATACAATATTTATCAACACTCAGATCACTTGATGATTCATTATGTCAAAGACCAAATTTTTCACGTATGTTTGGTGGTAAAGTTAAAATATCAAATAATAGTGGAGAAACTAAAACCATAAGAATTAAATCAAGACAACAAAATTCATCATTAAATGAGCATAATTTTAATAATAAATGTGCAACAACTGAGACATCATCAATTGTTGTTAAATCAGGATTTCATTCAGGTGGTACAATGTTACATAAACCACCAATTACAACAGCTAATGATATGAAAAATTCAATGTCAATAATAGATACATCAGAAATTTTATCACCAATAATACCAAACATATCAACTCCAAATATTGCACCAAAAATGACATGCTATAATTACACAGAACCAATTAATCATTTTACAAAAATAACAACAACCTATAATTCATTTAAATTATCAAAATCTGGATCTCCAACAATTTTCCATAATAATAAAATAATACCTCATGTTCCTGGAATACCTGGACCACATACACTTACAAATACAACAACAGATTATGGATCTTTGTTTCAACGAAATAAAATACCTACATGTAAAGTTATTCCTAGTATTTCAGGAAATTATATGACATCCCAAACTCGTGAAATATCAAGTCCAATTAAAGTTAAAACACCAAATAATGTTGTTGATAATATGGAAGTGTCTTGTAATATATTAAACGCAGAACAATCATCAAGTTCAACAAGTATAATTGAAGATTCTACAATTAGATTAAAAAAATCAAACAATGACATATTAAATTCTAAAGGTATAATGATAATTCAAGACAAATTACGTTATGGAAGTAATTCAGAAACAATTACTGAGCTTAAAACTGATAAATTGGATCGATTTATTGATAATAGAACAAAAATTACAACTTCAAATGATTTAATAATTGATAAATCACCTGTTAATTCAATTACAAATAAATATGATATTTGTAAACCAACAAATTCATTTGATAAACAATTTGATTCATTAAAAATTAATGATAAAAATAAAAATTTAAAATTTTTAAGACCAACAAGTTTACCATTAAAACCTGGTACATTTACATTAAAAAAACATCATGGAATAACACCAACAGTTAATACAAAAAATTTAATAACTCCAGATACACCAAGACCAATAAAATCATATGGACAACTTTATTTAAATGGACATGCATATACATATCTTGGATTAAAATGTTCAACAAAAGTATTTTATTGTACACTTAATCGTTGTCAACCAATGTATGTACCAGATCAAAAACGTTTATCAATGTATTCAAATTGGAAAATTTGTCAAGATAAACCATCAAATTTTGAATTATCACATTATGATTCACGTAATCGTTCAAAAAATTATACAATAGCTAATAAAAAATATGAAAATATTTTAACACATTCATCATATCAACAATATACTCCATCAAGTCCTGATTCTGGAATTGAAATTGATGCTCAAAAAAATTTACATAAAAATAAATCTATTAATGATAATGATACAAATGATGATTATATTTATGTAAGAGGAAGAGGTAGAGGTAAATATATTTGTAATAAATGTGGTATAAGATGTAAAAAACCTTCAATGTTACGTAAACATATCAGATCACATACAGATGTTAGACCATATACTTGTGAATATTGTGTTATGAGTTTTAAAACAAAAGGAAATTTAACAAAACACACAAAATCAAAATCTCATTATGGAAAATGTATGGAACTTGGTGTAATAATAAAAGTGCCAACAATAAATTGTGATAAAAATATTGATGAAGATCAAACAAGTGCTAAATTAATTTCTGTTGGTGTAAATAATGAAGAATCATCAGATGAAGAACCAAGTGATAATGAAGAAAGTGAAGATTCTGCAAATGAAGAACAAGAAGCTGCACAAAGTCTTTTGAGTCTTTCACAACTTAATACAAATAAATTGCCAGGTTTGATTTCTTCTGATCGGCCAACAACTTATCCATATGCTTATGCTAATACTACCTTAGTTATCACTAGCAATGTATCAGCAATAACTAGCACTAATGCTTCAACAAATTCTGTAACATCAACAGCTATACAATCTGAAATTTCTCACAGATATTATTTTTCTCCAAATAGATCAACATTTAATGATAATCCAAGTTCTTCTTCAAGCATAAATGAACCTGTTTCACAAATTCAAGTATTTGATAATAAAAATATTCAACAACAACAACAACAACAACAGTCTCATCAACCAATTGATTTAACAAAAAAAATTATTAGACCAAATATTAAGCTTCCTTTTGAGCTTAATGGTCTTAAAAATACAATTGCCAGAAAAGTTGTTGTTGTTCCAACGTCCTCTAATGGTTTTACAAAACCACAAGCTAAATTTTTACAACCTTCTTCAACAACAGCATCAAATTATCCCAGGTAAATAAAGCTTATCTAGCTTATATTTTTATCTAAAATTTAACAATTAAAATTAATTATTTTATGATTAATAAATAATTACAGTGAAAAAGGAAAGGATGGAAGATGGATATGCAAAATTTGTAGTAAAGATTTTCGAGAATATAGCCAATTTAAAAATCACATGAATATTCATTATTATGAGCATCCATACAAATGTGAAATTTGTTCTCTTGCATTTAAAACAAAAGAAAAACTATCAAAACATGAACGTTCATCTCAACATATAAACAAAGTAAGAAAACTTATATTTTTTCATATAATTTTAATAATTAATAGAATAGTTTTTTTTTCATGAAATTTTTAAATAAATTTACAGTTAAATATAACATCAACACTTGGTGCTGGAATTTTAAATGATCCAAGACCATATAAATGTGAACATTGTGATGTTGCATTTAGAGGACCTGGATATCTTGCCAAACATCTTAAAAGTAAAGGACATATTGGGAAAATTGAATGTTTGCATAAAATACCATTTGGTACATATGCAGAAATGGAAAGATCTGGTATATCTTTTAACGAAATTGACACCACAAATTGTGCTCAAAGTCTTATTAGCTTACAGGTATTTATTATTTTAATAAATAATAATATACAGATAAATAAATGTATCAATAATTAATCATGATATATTTTTCTTTATTTAGAAAATAGCACGTAAACTTTATGATCAAGATCCTAGAGAAATGACTGAATGGCAAAGTAGTATGGATCCACCACAAGGAACAAATAGTGATAATACTTTTTCAAATAAAGCTGAAGAATCATGTGGAACAAAAGAAATTCAAGTTAATAAACATGATGATTTTAATGATGAAAATAGACAAAATACTGGACAAAATTTTGAGGACCAAAGTCAACAAGAAAAAGACAATGTATAGTGCCAAAATATATGTCAATATTTTGTAAAATTTTTAATAATAATTTTTTACACAAATAATATTTTAATAATATTGACAAATATATTTTAGAAAAAAATTTTTTTTTTAATTGTACAAATAATAAATAAACTAATTAAATTGAAAAACAAATTTATGTAGTTGAATGTCATTTGATTATAAATTTATAAGAAAAAAAAAAAACCGACAAAATTTGACCCACCTGGTGATAAATGTTCTCCAGATTGATGTGCATATTTCAATGGTGGTGGTTGACATGCACATTTCCAAATTTATAAAATTAATATACAAGGTTTTTATTTTTCAAGATGATTTTTAAAATTTTTAAACGATTGTTCAGTTTATTCATGATAAAATTAAAAATAAAAAAGAAAAAAAAAAGTTAAAAGAGAGTTTGCAATATATAATTATATTCTTTTGTTATTTTATTTTCTCATATAAAAGTATAGAAATCAAAATATGAAAGAATATTTAAAATTCAATGTGAATAGTATATTTATATGAATTTTCTTTATTAAATATTGAATCAATATTCTTTGAATGAGTATCTTTAAATGAACAAAAAATTATCCACTTATACCAAAGTTTATTATTACACAAAAGAAAACTTTTAAATGTTAAAATCAATTAAAATAATTAATTTTAAATATGAGAATATTTAAAATTCAATGTGAATAGTATATTTATATAAATTTTTTTTATTAAATATTGAATCAATATTCTTTGAATGAACAAAAAATTATCCACTTATACTAAAGTTTATTATTACACAAAAGAAAACTTTTAACTGTAATTTGAGAACTAAAATAATTAATTTTAAATATGATAAATATGATTTTTGATTTTTATATAAGTTCATATGTAGTTGAATAATAAAAACGCTAACACTCAATTTTAAAAGTACATTTAAATTGTTCTGAATTTTTCAAAATAGTAAAAAAAAAAAAATATTATAAAAATGAAATACGAAAAAGAATATAAAATTATAAAAAATGCTGAAAAACGTGCATTATTATTATTAAAATTAGTTGGTTTATTTCCAGTTGAAAAAAAAAATGCCACATTTTTCAGAAAAATTTTACCATATTTCATTGCATTTTTATTATCATCAATTGGATTGGGTTGTATGAATTTTGTATATCATAATCGTCACAATATAATAATTGTTTTAAAAGCAAGTAGCCTAATATTTAGTATTACAACAATATTATTGAAGGTAAGAATAATTATAAAATTAATATTATTAATATTATTATAAATTATTTTATTTTCCTAATTATAGGTGATAAGTTATACATATTATCGTGATGAATTACTTGAATTACACAATACAATGGATTCATTTATTGATGACCATATAAAAGATGATAAATTAGCATCTGTTATGATTGTTCCATTATTATTTTTTTCTAAAAAATTAACAATACCAATAATAATTTGTGCATATGCAATAATGGTATCATTATATTCACAACCAGCATTATTTATGATAAAACAATTTATAAATAATGTACAACCAATAAAATATATATTACCTTATCCAACAATATATCCATATCATATTGAAGGTGGTAGTTTATTATGGATATTACATTGGACATGGGAAACATTGTGTAATCTTGCATTTGTATCTGTTGGGTGTAGTACTGATAATATATTTGCATTTTATTCAACAAATATTATTGCACAATTACGTGTTTTAGCATATGAAGTTGAAAATTCAACTTTGAAAGATAAAAAAAATATAAAATTTCATAAATATATTATATTAAAACATCAAAAAATTATAAAATGTTGTTATTTATTACAAAGTATTATTGGGCTAGTTGTATTAACAATGACAATATTAACTGCACTTATATTGTGTAGTCTTACATTTCAAATTAGTCAGGTATTTATTATTATACAAATATATTTTAAAAAACTATTGACGTCAAATTGACACTCACATATTTTTAATAAGAACACAGTATGCTAATTTTTTCAATCAATTAAAATTTAAATAATATATAAAAAAATATTCCTAGATAAAAAATAAAATAAAAGTTTTTTTTCAATTAGAGTTTAATTACTTATCAGATTATTTACTTTTTTAAATTTTCTATTTTAATAATAATAATAATAATATTTTTAATAAATTATTTTTTTCAATTTTTTTTAAGATGAAAAAAATAACTGGTCAACAAATTGCATGGATTTCAATATATATATGGTATAAATTATTACAAGCATTTTTATATGCTTGGCTGGGTGAAGAAATTTTTATGGCTGTATGTATTTTATTATTATTATTGAATTCATGATTGGATTTAAAAAAAATAAATTTACATTGATCATTTGTAAATCATAAAAAGAAAATCATAGTATAGTATATAGATCATTTTAAATAAAAGCATGAAAAAAAAATATAACATTTTTAAAATTTCATTGATTAGCATATTGTGTTTGAATGTACTTATTAATATTATTATCAGTAATCAAATTTTTTATCATTATTATGTTCATTAAACGTGATTTTTTTTTTTTACAACCACAAAAATTAATATACCAATAATTTTAATATTAGAATAATGAATTTCAATTGGCTGCTTACAAAAGTAGTTGGGAGTATTATAATATTAAATCATATAGCTATTTTACTAGTATGCTATTAATTCAAAAACCTATGTATCTTGAAGCTTGTGGTTTAGTAGAAATATCAGCACAAATGTTTGCAAAGGTATAATAAATTAATAAACATATAAATGGTATAAATAATTATTTTATAATTTAAACAGATAATAAATACGTCAATGTCATATTTTTTTTTATTACAAACACTCAATCAAGATTAATGTTTTTTTAATTGATAATAATATAATACTACAAATTGGTAATGAAAAATAAATAAATCATTTGTGCATTCTGCTGATTAAATAAAAATTAATCCATCAAAATATATACATAAATATTTTGCAACTTTATTTTTATATTAAAATGTTTTAAATAGCAACATATTTAAAATAAATTCATGAATAATTAAAGAAAAAATTATTATTTTTTATTTAATTTATGATTTTAGTTTAAAATTTTTTTTTTTTTTTTCCGTTAATTTAATGTCAATGCACTTAAACTTATGGTTAAAACAAAAAAGAACCGACAAAATTTGACCCACCTGGTGATAAATGGTGGTTGATATGCACATTTGTAAGTTGATAAAATTAATATAATCAATAAATTTATTATAAATTTTTAATATGGTTTTTTAAATTCTACAAATTCACTTTTATAACTAGTGACTTTTAGCTGAGGTCACATTGATAAATGAAATCTAAAATAATTGTTCAGTTTATTCATAATATAAAATTAAAAAGAAAAAAAAAAAAAAAAAAAAGTTAAAAGAGAGTTTGAGAGTTTGCAATATATAGGTATAATTACTTCTTTTGTTATTTTATTTTTCCATATAAAAGTATAGAAATCAAAATATAAAAAGAATATTTATATAAATTTTCTTTATTAAATATTAAATCAATATTCTTTGAATGAACATATTAACTTATATACTGAAAAGAGAGTTTAACTGTAATTTAACAATTAAAATAATTAATTTTAAATATGATAAATATGATTTTTTATTTTTATTGTTATTTATTGATTTTTATACAAGTTTATGTATAGTTGAATAATAAAAATGCTAACTCTCAAATTTAAAAGTAAATTCAAATCGTTCTAAATTTTTCAAAATAGAAAAAAAAAAAAAATATAAAAATGAAATACGAAAAAGAATATAAAATTATAAAAAAATCTGAAAAACGTGCATTATTATTATTAAAATTAGTTGGTTTATTTCCAGTTGAAAATGCCACATTTTTAAGAAAAATTTTACCATTTTTCGTTGCATTTTTATTATCATCAATTGGATTGGGTTGTATGAATTTCGTATATCATAATCGTCACAATATAATTATTGTTTTAAAAGCAAGTAGCCTAATTTTTAGTATTATGACAATATTATTGAAGGTAGGAGTGTATCCAGAGTATTTAAAAAACCAAAAGTGTACCTGTTATTATTATTATTAATAGAAATTTTTTTATTTTACTAATTATAGGTAACAAGTTATATTTATTATCGAAATGATTTACTTGAATTACACAATATACTGGATACATTTATGGATGAACATATAAAAGATGATAAATTAGCATCTGTTATGATTGTTCCATTATTAGTTTTTTCTAAAAAATTAACAATACCAATAATAATATGTGCATATGCAATAATGGTATCATTATATTCACAACCAGCATTATTTATGATAAAACAATTTATAAATAATGTACAACCAATAAAATATATATTACCTTATCCAACAATATATCCATATCATATTGAAGGTGGTAGTATATTATGGGCATTACATTGGACATGGGAAACATTGTGTAATCTTGCATTTGTATCTGTTGGCTGTAGTACTGATAATATATTTGCATTTTATTCAACAAATATTATTGCACAATTACGTGTTTTATCATATGAAATTGAAAATTCAACTTTGGAAGATAAAAAAAGTATAAAATTTTATATATATATTATATTAAAACATCAAAAAATTATTAAATGTTGTTATTTATTAAAAAATATTATTGGGTTAGTTGTTTTAATAATGACAATATCAACTGCACTTATATTGTGTAGTCTTACATTTCAAATTAGTCAGGTTTGTATTCATTATATTTTATAATTATTATTTTTAATAAAAATGTGTTATTTATTAGTTGATAATTACTATTTTATTTTAATTTTTTTTTCAAGATGGAAACAATAACTGGTCAACAAATTGCATGGATTTCAATATATATATGGTATAAATTATTGCAAGCATTTTTATATGCACGGATGGGTGAAGAAATTTTCATAGCCGTATGTAATTTATTATTATTATTATTACTGTTTTCATAGTTGAATTAAAACATTTTTTTCTTTCTTTTCAAATAAATTTATTTATATATGCATATTGTGTTGTTAAACTATGTTGAATTGAATGTTTTTATTATTATTATTATCAGTAAAAATGAATAAATATAAAAATGCTATTAATTTTTTTATTAGAATACTAAATTTCAATTGGCTGTTTACAATAGTGGTTGGGAATGTTTTAACATAAAATCATATAGCTATTTTATTAATATGCTATTAATTCAAAAACCTATGTACCTTGAAGCTTGTGGTTTAGTAGAAATATCAGCACAAATGTTTGCAAAGGTATATAATAAATTAATAAATATACCTATATAAATAATTTATTTATTCATAATATTATTTTATAATTTAAATACAGATAATAAATACGTCAATGTCATATTTTTTTCTATTGCAAACACTCAATCAAGATTAAAATTTTTCGATTGATAATGATATAATAATACTACAAAAAGGTAATGAAAAGTAAATAAATTTTTTGTGGATTCTGCTGATTGAAAAAAAAAATATAATCCATCAAAATGTATAATGAGTTAGAATTATATCCATGATATTTCGGTGATCCTCACCACATGTGCCATTTAATTTTGTATATTACTAATATACATATTGACATTATTTATAATACATATAGAACAATATTTTTTTAAACAAATTACACTAAATTATTTTATACTTGGCGATGATATTGTTAAAAAAAATAAAAATTATATTATGTTTATGTACAAGATAAGGCAATTTTTTTTTTTTTTTTCATTTAAAATTAAACACAAACAACTTGGATATTTAAGTTTTTTTTTTCTTCAAATATCCAGATTGAAATAAAAAATATATGGACACAGCTTGGCCTGTTCTATATTCATAAGTGTTTGAAGAAATTATTTACAACAACAATATAATATCTAAAAGTTGATTTACGTTTATTTATTTATTTGAAAAAAATTGTGATAAATTTCAATACATAAAACCATTGACCCACATAAACAAGTATAACTATATTTTAAAATATAATATTATCTTATTATTTTCTTGAAAATATATAGCCGCATTTAAATAATTTTTTTAACGAGACAAAAAACATATACATGTAAATACCCATATACCATATAAACTTTTATATTAATAAAAAAAGTTTATTATTAATTTATTTAATAATATAAATGAAAATAAAATTTTTTAATTTTTCATTAAAGTGTCGTTTTCTTTTGATCATCTTGGAGCTTTTCCATATTTTCCAATTTTTCAAAATTGAGAGTCCAAATATCACGATTATTAAGAATAATATTAAATTCTTGTTCAAGAGTTTTTTGGATTTCAAATACCAAAATTGAGTCCACTCCAAGCTGACTAAGTGGCACATGTTTATTAATCATTTTTAAATCTTTAAGACCAATTATTTTCATAACAGCATCAACTATATTTGATATAGTGACTGATTTTTTGCTTCGTTTTTCTGGAATTATCATACTCAATACAACGGGTTGTGATTGAATTAAAAATTTATCAAGTGCATCAATACATGATGAAATTTTTTGTCTAAAAGTACCAGCAAATATAGAGTTATTGTTATTTATTTGCATATTTTCAAGTATACCAACATTATCAATAGCTCCCCATTGTATTGACAATGCTGGTAATCCATCGGCAATTCGTTTTTCACAAATTTTTTCCATGATAGAATTTGTCATTCCATAACTAGTCATTCCTTGACAACCATAACCAGCTATTATTGATGAAAAAACAACAAAATTTTCAATATTTTTACACATTTTTCTTGATAATTTATCAAAATTTTTAGTACTCCAAGCTTTTGATTTAAAAGAATAATCAAAAGTTTCAGCTGTATGATTACAAAAAAGCTTGATATCAAGTTCAACAGCAAGATTAAAAATTCCACCAACTGGTGCAATGTTTAAAGATATTTCTAAAATATCAACACAATCTTTTTCATTGTGAGCCAATTTTCCTGATATTATTTCAACTTTTACACCATTTTTTTTCCAATAATTAATTTTCATTTGTTGATATCCATTTTTAATACCACTTCGTGAAGTTAATATCAAATATTTTGCTCCACGAATGAATAACCAATCTGCTAGTTCAAGACCAAAACCACCAAGTCCACCATAAATAATATAACTGTAATTTGGATTACAGTAAAAACGTGGAATTACTGGTAAAGATATCAGTTGCTTGCTGTTTAATTTATCATTATTTTCATTTTGAATTTGAATAATAACCTGAAACAAAATTAAAAAGAAAAAAAATTAATATAAAATAACAATTTGTTTAGTTTTTTTTTTTTTTTTCTCATTACCTTTTCAGTAACTTCATTATTATTCATCAAATGTTCAAATGCAAGCTTCAATTGATCTCTGTTAAATATTATACTACTCAATGGTTTAACAATTCCTTCATTAACACCATTTTGTAATAAATCTTTTAATTTTAATAATATTTCATCATCATGATCATTATTTGTTTTGAGTAAATCAATCAATGAAATAACTTGAAAGTGTATACTTTTTGTTAAATCAAACTCAATAGTATTATTTATTTCATTGTCAACGTCTTTGATTTGCAAAAATTTACCTCCTTCTTTTAAACATTTGATTGAGATATTTTTATGATTGTCAGAAACAAAATTTAATAAAACATTTACACCTTGCCCTTTGGTTATTTCAATAATCATATTTTGAAAATTCATGTCAATTAAATTTCCAATATGATCTTCTTTAATTTGTGGAAATTTATTGATAATAAATTTTTTCATTTCCAATGATTTTACAGTTACAAATACTTCACATCCTTCATTGAGAGCCAATGTTATTGCTGCCTGACTAATAACATTAGTTGCATGATGAATCAATACTTTATCACCTTTTTTTATTTTACCATAAATATATAAAGCAAGATATGATGTCACATAAGCAAATGGAACTGTTGCTGCATCTTGTAATGACCAATTATCAGGAATATTCCAAGTTAATATTGAATTATTACTTTCAATTAAATTTGTTAATGCATTTGTTTTAACAAGTCCCATTATACGTTTATTTTTCATTAAATCAATACCACTATATTCACATCCAAATATATAATCTTCATCAAGTCTTGAGCTTGTAATTGATTCTGGTTTAAGTTTTCCATTTGCCAGCATCACATCACGTTCATTAATTGAGCTAAAAATAACTTTAATCATGCTTGATGGTGATGTTAATGAATTTAATGTTTTTGGTCCTTGATGCCATTCAAAACTATATTCATGTCACCTTTTATTAATTGTCTAACATATGCATGATCATATTGATCATATGATTTTTGTGTATTAGGCAACATAACATAACGATATGTACCCCATACAGGTAAATTTGAATTTGAATCAATGCGTAATACATTTAAAAATAAATCCAAACTCAATTGTTCTTGATAAAATGGATTATCAATATTAAAATCAGGTGCATTATCATCTTGTAAAATAAATCCACGTATAGCAGCTTGAGTTCCTGATTCACTTTGAAGACATTTCATTAATCCCGATAAACCATTTTCAAACTTTTTATCAGTAATTAATAAAATTCTTGAATCCATAGTACTCAATTTTAGAGCATTTTGTAATTTTTCAATCCATAAATATGTATTATCACTATTAACATGAATTATTGAATAATTTTTTTCACTCTCTATGCATTTTCTCAATAATAAAATTGTCAAATTTCCAATTGTTTTTTTGATAATTATCTTGAGACAATGTTTTTCAAGAGACTCTTTTAGTTGCTCTGGTTTTTGTAGATTAATTGTTTGTTCAAGGGTAAGTAAAAAATTATTATCTTTGATTGATAAAATAAATTGTGAAACTGTAGAATCTATCATTGATGATAAAATATTTTGTCCAGTTGATATCAGTGCATTTGTCTTCAATGAAAATTGATTTGGTTCAATAACCGTGACTGGAATTGCAGAAGTATCATTATTGTCATAAGGATTCATCTCGGCTACAGTCACAAATTCAACTTCAATTGTTGGAATTTCACTAATGGCTTTCCAAATAATTGGAGTTAATAAATTTTCAATATCATCGTTTGATTGTACCAGTTCTAATATTTGACATTTCATTGTTGAATAATTTTCTACTGACAATTGTACTGACATTCTAATTGCATCCTCAAGATTGAGCTCATCTTTGTCATCTTGATGAGAAACAAACTTATAACTTTGAATAATTGGTTCACATGTTATTCTTTTTCTTGCAATTGAATTTAATTTAACACCTTGAATTTCAATACCTCCAGACACTATCATGTCTAAATTATCATCATAAAATACTTGAAATTCTGTAAAATAAAAATTATTATTTTTTTTTTTTAAACCTGCCTCACAGTATTGAGTATTAATTAAAAATCAAATATTTTATAATTTACCTTTTGTGTCATCATTTGACATTGAATTTATTTGATTTAAATGCATCTTTGTATCAATAGTCAGCTTTTCAATTGAAATTGGAACAAATAAATTTTTTGTTTCAAGATTTAAAAGTTTGATTTGTATCATGTTTGCCAAAAATGTATCCCAATTATTTACCCAATCAATTGTACCACATGAGTTTTCAAACGAATAATTTTCAAGTCCCTGATAAAGACCACCCAAGTTGTAACCACGTAATGTTAACTCTCTATTAATTTCTTCCCTTGTTAAAGTATCAAATTTTTCGACATTTGAAGTAACAATTTTATTGTTTATATTTTTTTTTGATGAAACAAAGTCGGTAGAGTAAACTTTACCAGTAGCAACTATTTCTTCTTCTTCTTCAATAATTTTAAATTTTCCATTATCTGGAAAAAAAAAAAAGAAAATTATATATATATACAATTACTTATTGAAAAAGTATTACTATTATCTTACCTTTGTCGATGAAAATTGTAATTTTTACAGGTCTACTTTCAGGCAATATAATTGTTTTTAAAAATTTAATATCTTCAAATACAATAGACGTATCGAAAAATGATTTTCCTTGCATCATACACAAAGTTTGCCAAATAAAAACAAAATAAAAAGTTGTAGGAAATGAATTAATACCATCAACAACATGTCCAGTCATATATTTAAAATCTTGATCTTTCAAAGAAACTTCAATTGTTCGTTTGTGTGATATGATATTTTTTTCATTGTCAAATGAAACAACAAAATGATCATCAGAGTGTTGCCATTTTATTAATGGTGACAACATTGGTGTACCTCTTGATACTGGTAAAGAAACACTTGGATATAAATTTGATATTTTTGATTGTATACCAGCACAATATAGTTTTCCAATACAATCAAGAAATACTTGAATATTATCTTGACCTCGTTGAGCAAGTGACATGTTAATTACACTTGAATTAAGAGACGTACGTAAAACTGTCTGAAGAATACCATGTGGAGATATTTCAATGGTAATTGCATCATCAGGAATTAAAGTGCATGTTTCTCCAAATAAAACTGGACTCGTAAAATTTTTAGTAAAATATTCAGCAGATGCTAGCTGTGCTGTTGGTGTAGCCCATTCATTTTGATGAAAACAAGTACTTAGCCATTTGGAACTTCTTTTTTTTGGCTCAGGTATAATTTTTTTAAGATATTGTAATAATTTTAATGATGCTTCAGTAACATAACTACTATGATAAGCAATTTTACCACATTCAACTTCTCTGGCAAAAATATTCAAATCATTTAGCTTAGTAACAATTTTTTGAATTGAAATTGCTGGACCTGATATTGTTGTACTTTTAGCTCCATTATGACAAGCAATTTCAACATCATTTGAACAATATTTTTTAGCATCTTGATGACCTATTTTATTAACATCAAAAATAAGTTAATATTACGCATGTAAAAATTGTCTTTTTAAATTATTATAATATTAATAATAATTACCTAATCCAATTACAGCCATTGAACCTTCAATTATCCTATTGTTAATTGATGCAATACCTTGATAATAAATTGCTAAAATCATTTGTTCAGCTGTTATTGTATTATCTGCATATGCACAACCCACCTCACCCATTGAATGACCAATAATTTTATCTGGTACAATTTTCAGTGATTTAAGTAAATCAACTAAACCAATTTGAATAGCACCAATTCCAATAAATGCATTTAATATATTATTAAATTTTGATTTATCTGGATTATTGATAATATCATAAATATCAATATACATTGGTTTTAAAGCAGCATCACATTTACGTATTGCTTCAGCAAATATTGGAAAACAAAGAAATGCTTTTCCCATTGTTGGCCATTGAGATCCCATGCCTGAGAAAACAAACCAAACTGAATGTTTTTTTTGTGGTAAAATGTCAATTTTTCTACTAATAACTTTTTCACAATTTGACTGAAGTGTTTTTTCTATTGAATTTATTGTATTCAAGATAGTATAGCCACCATATAAATGACCATCAATACGATCAGCATGAATGTCATGAAGAAGTTTAATAAATTCAACATCAATTGGACGATTTTCAATCTAAAACAAAAAACAAAAATGCAAGTATATTAATGGCAATATCTCAGTCGATAAACGTATATATGTTATTAAAAACTTACATCATCAAGTATATATTTAACAGCATATTCAGTTCTTCCAGATACCATAACAAGTCTTGGAAGATCATCATTTGGTAAAGCATTATTAATTTTTTCTTTATCATTTGATTTAATAAGACAATGTGCATTTGATCCACCAAGTCCTAGACCACTTACACCTGCATAACCACCATTCCAATTTTCTGCTTCAGTGATAATTCTAATACGACCTTCTTCAATAGCTTTTAAGCCTTTTTTTGCTTTATTAAAATGTAAATTTGGTGGTATTTTACCAGTCTCATTGGCAATTATAATTTTAACAATTGATACAATTCCACTTGCAGCTTCAGCATGTCCTAGATTTGTTTTTATTGAACCAACAATAAGTGGTTCTTTTCTATTACTACACAATCCAACATCAATAGCCATAATTTCTTCAGGATCACCAATTTTAGTGCCTGTTCCATGTGCTTCCATATATTTAACATCATTTGGTGATACTTTACATTCATCATACAATTCACGAATGAGATTACTGTGCATTAAACTTGAAGGTAATGTTATACCTTGTTCTTTATATCCATCACAATTTGTTTTGCAATTAACAATAGTGCCATATACACGTTTTGCATTTTTTAATTTTTGTAAATAAATAATGCCAACTGCTTCAGCACGAGCAAAGCCATTTGCATCAGCATCAAAAGTTCTGCAATAACCATCAGGACTAAGAGCACCTAAAAAATAAATAAAAATATATAATTAATTATTGATATAAATTGATAATTAATAAAAATAAATAAAAGTAAAATCACCTAATTTAGCATATTGAAGTGATAAATTTGGATGAAGACATAAATTAGCAGCACCAACTAATGCTGCATCACACTGACCACTTTTAATTGATCTATATGCATTTTCAATAGCAACAATACTTGAACTACATGCTGAATCAATTGTATAACTTGGACCAGTAACTCCAAGCCAATATGATAATCGATTTGCATACATGGCTTTGCTACAACCAGTTATTCCATATCCATTATTAGCCTGTAATTTATATAATAAATTATTATTCAATTATTTAATTATATTTTTTTATAATAATAATTCATTACAAACCCATTTTTTTTCATAGAGACATATTTTTTTAGTTTCTGAAAAACATGTTCCAATAAAAACACCAGTTTTACTGCCTTTTATTGAAGATGGATTAATACCAGCATCAATAATTGCTTCGTATGCATGTTCCATCAACATTCTGCTCATTGGATCCATTGCATTAGCCTGATTTGGATTTATACCAAAAAATAATGCATCAAATTTATTGATGTTATTTATTTTTCCCATTCTTTTTGGTAACCCAGGAATATCTATATAAATTTACAAATAATAATAATAATAATAATAATTTTTTTCTTTATAACGTTAATTAATACAATATTTATTTATAATAAATTACCATTTTTATAGCGACGTGTATCTTCAGTCACCATGTCAATTTTATTGAAAAGATTTTTTTCAAGTTCTTTGACATTATCTGACTCTGGAAATCTTCCAGCAACTCCAGAGATAACAATATTTTCTTCAGAATTCATTGTTGACTTGTTGGGTAATTGTGCAAACACTGACAATTAAACTGTTATACTTTTTTTTTTTGTGATACTAGACAGTCGGGCTCGTCTATTTATTTGAAAGTTGAAGCTCATAGACATTCATAAATTCTAATGAGATTTTAAATTTAAATCATTGTTTTAGTTTAAAAATTAAAAAAACACATAAAATTGTTTTTCACGAAACTCGTATTGATAAAAGTAAGACAATTAAATTTTAATTATTTTACGACTTTTTTTATTACTTTGCCGTACATATTCATGGCCTAAATAAATTTTTGTATTATTTAAAATTTTTTTATTTTAAATCAATTATCATTTAAATGGGTAACCTTTATTAAAAAAAAAATATTTTATTTTTAATTATCAATCATCAATTAATATTTTATCTAAAAAAAAATATTTCAGAAATATATAATAATATTTTAAATAAATAAATAACATATTGCAGAGTTAATTTTTTTTTTAATTTTTATTTATCGATTCATTTATTTATCCAAGAAAAATAGTCTTTTAAAAATAAATTTATAATTCATTAAGCTATGATTTTTAAAAAAACAATAAAAACTGTTTTATTGATTTGGTAAAAAATTACGTGATCAAGGTAAAAGAAAAAAAGTAATTAAAGAGGTCATAAAATAGAGAAAAATAAAATTTTTATATTTTTTAAATTTATGTAATAATTTTTTGTTTATTCATTGAAAATTTCATTGTATTTTTTTAATTAAAAAATAACATTTTTTTTTTATTAATTAATAATAATTATATATATTATTAATTTGATAAATTTCATTGTCACATAAATATTACAGACAAAATAAATTTTAAATCATCAGGAATATTCCAAGTTAATATTGAATTACTTTCAATTAAATTTGTCAATGCATTTGTTTCAACAAGTCCCATTACACGTTTATTTTTCATTAAATCAATACCACTATATTCACATCCAAATATATAATCTTCATCAAGTCTTGAGCTTGTAATTGATTCTGGTTTAAGTTTTCCATTTGCCAGCATCACATCACGTTCATTAATTGAGCTAAAAATAACTTTAATCATGCTTGATGGTGATGTTAATGAATTTAATGTTTTTGGTCCTTGATGCCATTCAAAACTATTCATATCACCTTTTATTAATTGTCTAACATATGCATCATCATATTGATCATATGATTTTTGTGTATTAGGTAACATAACATAACGATATGTACCCCATACAGGTAAACTTGAATTTGAATCAATGCGTAATACATTTAAAAATAAATCTTTTAAATTTTATTGACTTGGTAAAAAATTACGTGATCAAGGTAAAAGAAAAAAAGTAATTAAAGAGGTCATAAAATAGAAAAAAATAAAATTTTTTTATTTTTTTTAATTAAAATAACATTTTCTTTTCCATTAATTAATAATTATATTTATTGTCACGCATAAATATTACAGACAAAATGAATTTTAAATCATGGTAATTAAAAATTGATTAAAATTTTTATATAAATTTTATCATTTATTTTTAATTTCATCAGTAAAAAGAGGCATGAAATATCACATATATATAAAAAAATATGATTTATTGTACAATTTTGGGTAAAAAGATAAAAAAATTTATTAATTCTTTGTGATACAATTAATTTTTTAATTTAAAAAATCCTTTTTATCTTTTTTTTTTTATAAATATCATATAGATATATACATTTTTTTTATACACCTTGTCATTCTCTTTATTTATGTAAACCCCTACTATGGACATTGTTAACTTTGGCTTAAAATAAATAATAAAATTTAACATATACAACTCAAGAACTTATAACCCTGACAATTATTGTCTCTAACTCTGTCAATGTTATCGAGTCTCATTATTTTACTGTTTTTTAAACATAGAAATTTTTTATTTCATTTTATTTACATATATTTAAATTTACAATGTTTTTATGATATTTACTCTTAAAATATTATAAAGTAAATTTTTATGTTATTTATTTGTTTTTTAAAATAATAATATATCCAAGTGTTTTTTTTTTTTTTTTTTAATCATATCAATAAATTATTATTTATTTTTTGAATATACAGGTATATTATGACATTTAAATTTACGATTAAATTTTACCTGGTGGAAAAAAATTGACTCAACATTTAACATTTCCACGTGTTGAATTGAAATATTTTAATATTAAATTTCTATTGGAGATCATATTTTTTTTTAATTTTAGGTCGTAAAAATAAACAATTTATGAAATGAAAATATAATAATAAATTTTTTTTTTTTTAAATATTTTTAGGAATTTGATAATCATCAAGGTTGTGATAGTGCCAATGATGAAAACAAAGATAATAAAAATGATAATCCTGGATTATCTTATGGAATCGATGATACACC